>NC_136489.1:18610514-18888014 GCF_053919585.1 Euprymna scolopes | reverse complement strand
CTTAATCGATGTCTGTTGAATAGTGGGGTACTTAATCGATGTCTGTTGAATAGTGGGGTACTTAATCGATGTATGTTGAATAGTGGGGAACTTAATCGATGTCTGTTGAATAGTGGGGAACTTAATCGATGTCTGTTGAATAGTGGGGTACTTAATCGATGTCTGTTGAATAGTTTCCTAATTCTACTTGGAAAGTGTTAAGCAGAATTTTGTTGTTGTTTATTAAACAAACATAGGTCTGTTATTCTCCTCTCAATCTTTCTCTCCTCAACTCTTTCTTCTGCCATTTCCTAACATAACATACGAACACAGAGACAATATTTTTTATATAATAGAATTTCCGAGTAATGCGTCGACATTTTATTTTCATATTAGTACCTAATAACACTGAAAAAAAAACTACCGTCTGACGAAATCTAGCCAAGAGAATGAATATTTTTTCTAATTTTGAAACTATCATTTATCCGGGACAATACCAACTTCTGTGAGTTTGCTTCCTAGTTTTTACGTTTACTTGAACACAAAAACACACATACAGACAGAACCAGTCATAACTCCTGGTACGGTAACAAGAAAACTGGCACAATTATCCAACCACAAAACGCCTGACATCGACAATGTCCAAAACTTTTGGCTGAAACAATTGACTGCACTCCATTACAGTAATTACTCCAACAGGATGCTAAAAGGTGAAGAAGCAACACCACCCAGGCTGACAGGGGGAACACCAGCCTCATACCCAAGACCAAGGAGACACAACGCCCAAATAAATACAGACCAATATGCTGTCTAACGACTACCTACACGCTTTTCACTGGTCTTGTAGCCGACGATATATATGACCACCTATCTTCTGGGACCTACCTTAAAAAAGAGCAGACAGGGTGCAGAAGAAAATGTATCGGTACTAAAGACCAGCTATTGATCAACAAGAGCACCTTAGAAGAGGCAGAGAAACCTGAGCATGGCATGGATCGATTACCAAAAGGTATTTAACATCGTGCCACACTCATGGTTACTTCGGTGCCTTGAGTTATACAAGATCCACCCGATAATTAGACAAACACTGGCGGCTCACCTTCAAATATGGAAAACCACAATATCATTAAATCACAATAGAGGAAAGACCATCATCCCTGAAGTAAAAATCAAAAGGGGAATATTCCAAGGTGACAGTTTATCTCCCTTACTTTGCTGTATGGCAATAGACCAACTCAGCAAGCTCCTGAATAACAACCCAAGCGCCTATAATTTGAGTTAGGGACGCCATCGAGATCCAAGCAAGAAAGTAAACCATCTGCTCTTCATGGATGATCTTAAGCTGTATGCCAGCTCTGACACGGATCTGCACCAGCTTCTGCAGGTAGTACATACATTCTCCAATGACCTTGGAATGAAGTTTGGCCTGGATAAATTAGCCAAGTGTATACTCAGCTAGGAAGAAGACCCACACAGAAAATATGCAGCTTAATGAAAATATCGACATCAAGGATCTAGAAGAGCACGCGCCTTATAAGTACCTTGGCATTGAGGAAAACGAGAACATACTGCATTCCAAGATGAGGGAGAAGATTAGTAAAGAATATGTACGCCGTGTAAGGAAAATATGCAAAACACAACTCACAAATAAAAATAAAATTACTGCCATCAACCAGCTTATTATGACAGTAATAACATACAGCTTTGGTATCATCGACTGGCCACAAAACTACATCAACCGACTAAATGTAAAGACACGGAAGCTACTAACGCTTCATAAAATAATATATAGAAATCAGTGTCTACCAAGGCTGTATTTGTCCAGGGGAGAAGGAGGTCTGGGACTCTCAGAGATCAATCATCAACATAGGGGAACTATTGTGAGCACCGGCCAGTATCTGAGAAGCTCCCAAAATCACACCCTCTCAATAGTATACGAACATCAAGAGACAAGATCCAGCAGAACAACATCAGTCACCCAGCTGGCCAAGCATTTTGGTCAGGGCTGTATCTCAGATGAGGACGAAACACCACACAAGTGTGCCACATAAATAGCAAGAAAGAGCCGGCAGAAATATACAGAAACCTTTCAAAGGATGAACCTTAAAGAATGGGACCAACATCAGCGTGCAAAGTATTGGGGGGAGCTCTCTCAAGAATACATGGATAAAGAAGCTTCCTTGGACTGGCTAAAAAGGGGAGCCCTCCACCACGTTCAGGAAAGGTGCATAATGGCTGCTCAAGACCAGGAATTGATGACCAATACATTCAAGAAGATGGCAGGGATCAGTAATGACAATAAATGCAAATTCTGCCATACAGAATTGGAAAGTGTTGATCATCTGATAGCAAGTTGCAAGGTTCTTCTAGAGGACGGCTACTATACAGCGAGACATGATGGAGTATGTAAGTACCTCCACTGGACCATCTATAAGAAATTAAACATCTAGTGTAGCAGCAAGTCCTGAGAACATCAACCTGAAAGAACAGTTAGAAATGACTTATATACCATACATTACGACCATGTAATCCCTATAGCCACCTACCATGAAAATGCTGCTGTGAAACCTGACATAGTTATGTGGAATAAGTCAGAGATAGTGACAACCTTGATTGAAGTGAGTGTTCCTAATGATGGCGGTCTCAACAGAGCTGAAAGAGAGAAACAGACCAAATACCAAGGTCTCATGTATGGTATGAAAAGAAACTGGGATCTTAAGGAGATATCAATCATACCAGTTATCATAGGTGCCACAGGGCTTATGAAGAAGAACCTGACGTCCTACCTAACTAATATTCCTGGTGAACCAAGTGCAAAAGAGATTCAGACGATTGCACTTAAGGGAACAGCGAGGATACTAAAAAGAGCTCTCGGTCGGTTTCAATAAAAAGCGGGGAAATGTTGGCAGCTGGTTTGGCTGCCCCATACCCAGCATTACAATCTTAAAAGGAAGAACATTTAAAAAATACAAAAAAAAACAGAAACCTGGAGAGATCTTGAATGCCTGGAGAGAGCTTGAATGCCTACTAGACATTATTCTCGAGTCTCTAAGGTCTCTCTATACAGAGGTTTTTCAGAACAACCTGGCATGAGGATAGTTTTTCCGTACAAGTAAACCCTGACCAAATATTCAAAATCACATTTTGTATTCGCTGCCCAAATAAGATCTACTCACTATGGCTAACCCGCATTAGCTTTTATGATGAATTGTGCGCCTTCTCCAAGTGATGTTACATCAAGTAATAGCATGAAGCTGGATACTCCACCAGACTAGATAAATTCTTTCCTGGAATGCAGTAAGACCAAGAAACCAAAATAAAAGATATACTACAACGTATGAAAATGGTTAATTGAGGAGAGGAAAATTATGTTCTCAATTTCTTTACAAACTCAGTGTTTGAGAAATAAAGAACTTAAATGGAACATTCTAATATCTATGTATCGCATATAGACTTCAAGTGTTAGCCCAAGGTTGTGGGCCCCTTGACTTCTAAGAACTTCGACTGAAGTAAAATAAAACAAAAAAGAAGACAACTGCCCTTTATATATCAGATATTAGATATAAGAACGTTTGTTTCAAGCTAATGCACTTAATTCCCCATGTCAAACTATTTCGAGAGAATCACGCAATAAATATTGCGAGAGTCGATGTGTGGAAACTATTTTGAGAGATCAATAATCACACCCCATTATCGATTTTACGGTTATAATTTGAGCATTGAAAATTTATTCATTCAACTCTTTTAATTTAAGAGTCTTTCTTCTCTCGCGCACCAGTCTATCCATTATTATATGAGAACAGCATTTTCGAAAGAAGAAGAAAAAACTGTAAAAGAAAATTCAGTTTGTTAAGAAAAAAAATGAAATTAACATTGTATTAAGAAAAATGAAATTAACGTTCGTCATTTTAATAAGCGCATTTTAATTAGCAGTGCAGGTGCGTACCTGCATAATTACAGGGTCGTTAAACATATATACACACACACACACACACACACACACACGCACATACACGCACATATATATACACACACACACACACACACACACATATATATATATATATATATATATATATATATATATATATATATATAGAAAGAGAGAGAAAGAGAGAGAGAGAGAGAGAAAGGGGCGAGACAATTTTATAATAAATTTAAATTACTTTTCTTACTTTTGATTTTCAATATCATGAATATTTCAAGTGGAATCTTTTGGATGTGATGGGGAAGGGGGTTCTGAAATGTGTTTGAAACCAATTTCAAAACGGATTGCTGTCATTGTAAACAATTTGTCCCGGGAGCAATAGTTTGTTTAATTAATCAGCAATAAACGATGTTACGAATTAATAAGCTTGTCCTCAGTGGCATTTGATTAAGTCTGTAATCGTATTTTAACTTAAACATACGATATTATTAAGACGTCACAATCCGAACAAACACTGTAGTACTTTTTATCTATATAAATGAAACAGCAGATTATGTGCGCGTATTGTTTATCTGTGTGTAAATATTTAACCAATAAATATTTAACCGATAAACTCTTAATCTATTAATCATATAACACTGAAATTAACAAGAAATAGTAATCATATACCGTGGATTGTTTTAAATGAGTAAACTCTTTGTTTGAATGGATGAATTATAGAATTATATCGGCAAGTTGAAATGTAAACTGTTCGTTTCAACTTATATTTGCTTCTTTCTGCGCATACCCAAATACAATTAATTTATTCAAGTCGTTTAATAGTAATTAATTCTTACCTATCTCTCGATAGTTACGTTATTAAGAGGCGCAGCTGGGCTGCTAAATGTTTTTGGCTTTGATTCTAGCTGATGGCGCCAAAGTCATTTTTCTTTGGAAATCAGTACTATATATTAGGTACAATATAACATTCAATAAAGAAATGGCTTTGTAATCATTTATACGAAATCTGCATGAATTAAAATATATTTAAGCATATTTTACGCGCCAGCAAGGCCGGACGACCACCACCCCCGTTAGTTTTTAAAATATATCATTTTTAAATTTAAATTTTCGTTGTAAAACGCGCTATTCATAAATAGACATGTTTTACTTATCAGTAAATTCGTTTTTTAATTCAATGTAGAAATAAAACGAGCAAGCTTCAAAAACCATGTACAGAATGATTGGTAAAAACTAAGAGTGAAGAGCATACAGCACCTGTCTAAATCCACCTTGATTTATTGCATTGTTGACGTATTAATTACCTCTCTTGGAAGTTTATTCCAATTCCTGATGAGGAAAGCAAATGTTTAGAGGAGGCATTTCCTTATAAAAAAAAATTTATTTTCACAAAAAATAAATATAACACTAAAATATTCTATTTAGAACGTTTTGGAAACAAGCTGGAATAATCAGAAAGTTTCATGCAGAAAGCTATATAAGGACGCTGCACTATTACGTGGGTCAGTTGTTAAATTGAAGTCGCTGATTTGCTGTTTAGAACTCCGGTAATGTTTCTAGGATGAAAATCCAGCTGAAAGAAACTCTTTATAAGCCAAACACTGTATCGTATGAAGAAACTAGAATTTCGGTAAATACGGATACTTTTGTATATTTTCCCACTGACAAGATAATTTAATTTTAATATTCTTTCTTATTAAATTTGTCCCACACATAAAACCTTTGATTTGAAGTTAGTAGCTGGTATTTCACTTACCACCAACGCTATATACCTTATAACTGCTTTAAAACTATTAGCAATAGTATTACCACAAGCGCATTTATTTGTAAATATTATTTGCATGATTAAAATAAATAGTTTTTTTTAATTTGTTACTCGTTCATATCCCGGGACGTAACACAAGCCTGTTCTAGTTCAATCGAAATCGGCGATGAAATACTTTCTAGTACATAAGTGAATAATAGGTTCCGAGGTATGCCATAATGATTATTGAGGAGATATAAGTCCAAAATGAGATCACCGTGTAATCATCAGTCTTCAAGGGAGAATAGGTTAAGTTCCTTGAGTCGGCTTTGATAGGGCAGATCTGATAGACCTTGCGCAATTCGAGTAAACAGTCTTTGAACTCTTTCCAAACGATGAGATACTTGCTAAAAGCAAACATCTTTGTTTACAGAAATCAGACAATTGTTTCTAGCTGGAAATCCATTCCGCGATTAGATATTACATTAAACTATGCTTGTTGAAAAATAGGAATGTCGTATCTCCTTTGAAATATGATGAAATTTAAATATAGGAAAAAAAATTAATTTTTATCTAATAGGGCGTTTTTATGAGGAAAATTTCAATTAAACAACTATTTTATTTGAAAAATACTTCGGCCACTTTCATTCTGATGAAAAACTGTTTTTGAATTTTTTTTTTATCCATAAGAATAACGAATTCTGTGTTCTATAACTTGATTTCATCTGTTAATGTGTTTTAGGTTAACTAATAATTAAGGAACTCTTGTAGAGTTAACCTAAGGCAATGTAAATGATTTTCCATTCAAATTCTTCTAAGTTCTATTAAGTGCTGTATGAGATTGAGCATTACCATGATGGAAGGTGAATCCCTTTCTATTGACTAAAGAAAATCGTTTTCGAGTCAACATGAGAATATGAATGGCGCTTTAATAATCTAAAGAAAAACTTTGATTTAAACATGTCTAAGTAATAACAATATACATAAAATAAATACAAAACGGCAAAACACTTTTGTGCCGACCTAATATTTCAACTTTCACGATCTTTCAATCCCTAATTCTATTATTGGATTCTTAATTTTAACATTCTCGTATTCACCGTTTCCAATTTATACGAGAAAATCTAGTTGTACCCGATAATGAATGAGTATAACTATGACTCTTTCTCTAAACTCTGAACCTATATAATCCTTTTTTTTTTCAACGCTTTTTTTTCAGTAATTACTTGTTTACTTTTTATTTACGGCATTTATTTATTTATTACTCTATATACGCTGATGCTTTTATTGAAGGTCGAACATCTTTATAGGGTTACGAAAATCAAAATTGCCTGGTTTGTAGGAAGTCCTTATCACTGGGTGTATTTATTTATTATACCTAAAGCATTTTAAGGTTTTATGATCGATATTCGGAGTAGCAAGACCCTGTGGTTGCATACAATGTCGAGAAAGGTTTATCCTAGCACACACAAAGGAATGACAAAGATTTGGATTAATGCGCTTGGCACATTCTTGCTTGCCACGCTAAGAAACAGAAAAATCTAGAATATAACGGATCCTGATGTTAACCCCCTCCTGGATTTTCAACAAAGTCTTGTTAGCTGGGTATTTTTGAGACTATTCGGTTGTTACCATCTCTACAATGGTAAGGATGTGTCAGACTTTAGGTGAGTGTTGCTGCTTCTGCTACGAATATTTATATTTTACTTTTTTTTTATTTTTATTATTATTACACACCTTTACTCCAAACAAGGCATAGTGTCACTTATATATAATGGGCTACTAAATAGGACCATGCCTAAGAAAGATTAACATGTTGGTTTACGTTGTATATTAACTTCTGCATATCACTACAGTTAGGGAAGCAGATAGCAGGAAGGGAATTCGAAAATCTAGCTTATCGCGAGAGGAAGCTATTAAAGTATAAAGATTTCCGGCATTTAGGAAACTCAACAGTGAATGATTGTGATTTTGTTGCTAAGCAACTTTGTCAGGGATATGTAGGTCGAGGGGGCACAAGTGCAATGAGTTCATCAGAACACATTCCGTCAAAATACTTATAAAACAGCCACATGAATACAACATTGCGGTGATGGGACAGGGGTTGGAGGCTAGTTGACAAAGTAGGATCATTTAGATTGGAGCCGCTTTTTGAACCCTATGCAGGAGGGAGAGACTTTGGTAGATGCACCAGCCCAGATGTGGCAACAATACTCTATGCATGTGTGAATGGTGGCTTTGTAGATGGACAGGATACTCTCAGGTGTGAGTAGTTTTCTAGCACGATAGAGGGAACCCATCTGCATACTATGGTCTGGAAGTCATTTTCTAACGATTCTGTTATTGTCTTAGATTTATGTACACCCGTTTTTCTCTGATGCATATTATAGAGTGTTGTATCATCAGCAATTATACCCATCTCGGACACAATATTATCATTTACGCGATTTATTTTCGTCGTCTTCTTATTTTCCTCTTATGTTGCAACTATTATTACCACCAACAAGATTCATTTTCTTACACTGGTTCCCACTTTCATATACACATCTCGTCTGCTTCGTCTATACTCCACCGCCCATAGCATCTGATGTACAAACTAGCTAACAGAATTATAAAGGGTCGTTTTTAGTATTATATAGGTAGATCTGTGACATTGGGGGTTAAAATTCGTCTAGAGTTTAGCGTGTAAAATTGATATATTTCTGGTAAGCATTGCATCGGCTGAATAATTGTAACAGAATGCGGATGAGCACGTGCGAAGATATCAGCAGGATGGATGGCTAGCGAATGTATTAGCAGCAGCAGCCGTTTTCAGGATAAAAGTGTCAAGAAAATCAAGAAAAGAACCGCGATGATTTTTTTTTTTTACATTTTCATCCCAAACAAGGCATATTGCCACTTTGATGTAGGGAGCTACTATCAGGGACCTAAGTTCCAGGAGTACTATGTAGGGAGTTTAGCAGCAAGATGTCTGTTCACATTACACTTGAACTTCTGCATGTCAGTACAGTTGGGGAAGCAGAAAACCGGAAGAGAATTCCAAAGTCTTGCAGTTCTGGAGAAAAAGCTATTAGAGTGAAAGTCTTTCTTACATCTAGGAATCTCACTTGTGTAGGGGTGAGATTTTGCTGCTTGTCGGGTTTGTCGGGGGTATTTTCATCGAGGGGGTACAAGTACTTGCAGCTCGTCAGAGCATCCATCATTAAAATACTTGTAAAACAAACAAAGCGGTGCAACATTTCGTTACAGTTAGAATATCTGCAGTAGAAAGGGCTTGCCTAAATTCATAGTGGTGGTCTGGCAGAAGCAGCTGTAAGGTGGTGGACTAGAGCTTGATTAATTAAGGATTCAAATATTTTGAAGAAACGAGGGAGGAGGCTAATTGGGCGATAATTTAATTGATCAGTTCTTTCGCCAGAGTTTTTATAAACTGGCACCACATAAGCAGTTTTCCAGCAGCCAGGAAAGCAAGATTTGCTTAGGCATTTGTTAAAGAGTTTAGAGAGAACAGAAGCGACCTCAGAGGGGCATTTTTAATAGCACAGCTGGGATGAGGTCAGGTCCACATCAAGGGAATTCTAAGAATCTCATTGATAGAAAGAAAGACCAAGGAAGAAGTCATGCCTAAGGCAGAGTACGAAAGATCATTTCTAAATATAATCTACCTCAGACAGTTGAAGTTCTTTGGATATGTGTGAGTAGACGGGATGGAAAAATATTTACTGTTAAGAAAAATTATCGGCAAGTAAAAAACAGAAACAAAATAAAGTTCACGAACGGTCTCAACAAGATCACGATGTGCAAAAATGGATCTCATTAGAAGCACTGAATGCAAAAAGGACTGGAGAGCCATGAATATCGATGTCTATGGAAACAGACCTGATCCATAAAGAAGATACATATGCATACATACAATTATAGTGTTGAAAAAGCTTCAAACAAAACTTGCCCCCATACTTACAAAATTATTTGAGCGTTGTCTTAAGGTGAATTGCTTCCCAGCACCGTGGAAAACCTCATCAGTATGTTCTGTATTTAAGAATTCAGGTGAAAAGTCATCTCTCTCTCAGTACAGACCAATAAGTATCCTGTGCGTCATGAGTAAGTTACTGGAATCCATATTAAATGAAGAAGTAGTCAACCACCTCAGCAGAAATAATCTTCTTAATGACGTCCAATACGGTTTCCGTTCTGCTATATCTACAGCAGATGTGCTAACGGTTATATCGCATAGGATTACTGAATCTCTCGACAAAGGCTTCCTTTCTAAGACAATTCCTCTTGACATATCAAAGGCCTTCGATAAGGTATGGCATAAAGGCCTACTTCACAAGATTTCCAGCTACGGTATAACTGGAAATGTTTCTCAATTTTAAAATCATTTCTCTCTGATAAGCTCATAAGAGTAGTGGTTGATGGGCAGAAATAAGAAGTCCACAGTATTAATGCTGGAGTCCCTCAGGGATCCATTCTGGGCCCAACTCTCTTCCTCATTTCTATCAATACTTAAATGATTCGTTGACATTGATGCTGATGACACTACCATCTACGGCAACACATCAAAGGCCGTAAATGACAAAATTCTCTCTGATTCACTCTCCTCTGATCTTGAGCACGTAATACATTGAGGGAAGAGGTGGCTGGTTACTTTTAAACTAAAACCAAGCTTCTATCTTTACATCATCAACGCTCTGATCCCCATCTGGCATCAATTGAAATGGATAGCTCTCGTCTTAGGGAGACTCCGTGTTTTGACAAGCTTTACTCCTGATACGAAATAAAACACGTACATCAAATCTGTTGCCAAGGTCGCTGGAAAAATGATGGGATCCTTCTACCGCGCCAGTAGATATCTCACCGCTAATGCAATTCTCTTTCTATAGAAAAGCCAAATATGTCTAACGATGGAGTACTGCTGCCACATCTGGACTGGAGTTGCTAAAAACAGCTTATTCTGTCTTGACAGAGTAAAAAATAGACTTCGTAGCTTCGTGGGGGCTGCCGTTTTCCCTTCCCTGCAAACTCTCTCCCACAGAAGAGACGTTGTGAACCTGTCTTTGTCTTATCGTTATTTCCATGCTAAGTGCTCGTCTGAGCTTTAATCTCTGGTCTCTCCTCGCCAATCTTTCGCGAAAAAACAGCCGTCTAGCTGAAACCACTGTCAATAATGCCCCCCCACTCTTTATCTCTGCCTAAATCAAAGCGTAGATTCCATGAACAAAGCTTCTATCTCAGTACTGGATGCTTGTAGAACTCTCCTCTGTTGGCCTGTTTCTCACCTGACTACAACTTGGATGTCTCAAGTCCAACATAAACAAATTCCTGATAAACCGCCCCCTTAAGTCGTCCAATTTATCAAATCTCCATTACTAACGATTACTACAATATTATTCCATTGATTACTGTACACGCAATGACCTTTATCCTCGAGTGGCCTACAGGCCTTGATAATTTGTGACTCCCATGTAAAAAAAAAACATGCACACACGTGTGTATGTATGTATCTATCTATCTATTATATAAAAGGCACTTTGTTTGTGTGCGAGTTCTTTCTGAAATAGTTGAGCCTATCTTTGGAAAATTTCACACAAAGGTAATTTGGATAGTTTTCTTAGATAGGTTTTATCTAGAAATCCATCCGATAAGTATCCAAAATCGAAAAAATATCACACCTTAAAAATGGTCTTTCTCTCTTATAAATAAAAAAGAACATTTTTACATGGAGAATAATATACATATATATATATAACATACACCAGCCAAGGGTAATAATAATATCTCCGCAAATCATTTCTTCTTAAACAATCAGATCTATTGTCATCTAGAGATATAGCTCAGTGGTGGAGCATTCGACTACAGATCGAATGATCCCTTGTTCAAGACCGGGTGTACCTAGCCATTTTATTTATTTATTTATTTTCTTATTAATGAGTTAAATTTACAATAAAAGTAAGGGTACCATTTAAAATCGCCGCAAATCATTTCTTCGTTTGCATGTTTTAAAACTAAACATTAATCAAAAGTGAATTTTCCTAGGCATCTATCGTCAAGCCTAAATATCAGCTGACGTGATATTGTAAACAAACGCAAGCGAAATTTGATGAACCACATTATCATTAATATTCTTTCTTTATTTATTATTATTTTTTATTTATTTATTCATTTTTTTTTTGCGAATTACTCAATCGGTTTAATTATTCCTCGTAATGTATAATAAACCAATTTGAGGATTTATTCTCTGATAATACATACACAATCTGCATAAATTAAAATAACATGTTTAAGTGTATTGTACCACCGGGCAACGCTGGGCGCCCAGCAAATATATATATATATATATATATATATATATATATATATATATATATATATATATATATATATATATGCGATTGGCGTTTTAAAGTTAATTAATTTGCATATCGTTTTGTAAAATGGCATCTCATAAATTTACTATTCATTCTTATTCTTTTCAAATTCAATTATTGTTTACGCATATTTGTTATATCGTGAGCAAGAAGATTGACTTGCCTTCCAATGAGAGCAAGTTGGTCATTAACCTGAGGAAAATCCAGTTTCCCAAATATGGGGCATCTTAATTGGGGCAAAAAATTATATATTGTCTCGGCGTAAAATGATGTCTCTTTGACAGACCGAGGACAGAAAAGACGAATTTTAGTATCGGAATAAGGGGGCCATTTTTTGTATATTTACTTCATAGGATTGTGATTTGGGGGTTTCTCAAGACTCCCGAGCAAAGACGTGATACAGGTTCCGCTAGTTTAACTAGCATGATTCGTACTCTTTTCGTGGAGAGGGATATAGAAAAGGAACTAGAACAACAGATAAAAAAAAACACCGGTACTTACGAATATAACACGTCGAAATGGGTATTTTCACAAATAACAAATTAATACGATACCGGAAAACTATGACTTGACACTTAAAGACAAAGAAACGATCTCTTTAAAACGCATATATTGGTATTATTAAGTTTAGAATATAATAATAAAAAAAGAGTTTGGTGATATATTTGCAAAACAGTGTTTGTATACAAAATAATCAAATTAAAAGTAGTTTCAAGGTTGTGTATATGACACAAAGACGAACTAAGCCATGCTTAAGGTGTTCTTTTCATCGAAGTCGTTTAATCATCAAAAGCTACAAATGTCTTAAATTGAAACAAGGAAATAAAAGAAAGCGAAAGAAATAAGTTAAATATCTAGCAAATGTAACTAAATACCCAAATACAGAAATAGACAATATATGTGTGCATATATATATATATATATATATATATATATATATATATATATATTAAGAGGTATATTTGGTAAAAAAAAGAAATAGGGGAAAAGGAGTGCTCAATACGTTAGTAGAGTGAAATATGTTTTTATTATTTAAACCTCGGGTGTATTTACTTAAATCATTGCGTTGTTTCAATAGATTGGATAACAAAATATCTAGTCCAGTTTTAGCTTAAATCGTCTGATGATACGGACTTGATATTTTGTTATCCAATCTATTGAAACAACGTAATGATTTAAGTAAATACATCTGACGTAAGTTCAATGTTAACAAATTCCTAATGAACCGCCCCCTTAAGTAAACGCTTCATCAAATCTCTACACTAACGTAATGTACTTGCAATAACCCTTATCACTGAGTGGCTTCCGAGCCTTGATAAGTGGTGATCACTGTGTAAAAAAAAATATATATATATATATTTACCATTCAAACACTACTATGTTTGAATATATGGTTAAGTGGTAATTTTAGTAATTTAGAAATGTTTAAAGCTTCATCGCTCACTTATTTTTCAACTAAATTTCAAACAATTATTACAATTTATAGATCACCTTCCCAGCTATATTGTGGAAAAAAATATCAATTTTCGTTTAGTAAAACAAAAGTTGTGATGAATTTTCTGATGTTCAAAATCGTAAAAATTTGTAAGGAGGTGAGCGACGTCTTTTATAACTGGTTTCCATAGCAACCACGTCGCTTCAGCTACTAATTCACTGCTTTCTCGAAAAGAGAAATAATAAGTGAAACAGAGAGAATAAAAGCATGAAAGGGGGATAATTGGGGGATTTTATTAAAAACAGACGAGTGTTGTACATTGTTATTACATATGTGTTTATGGGTGCAAAAAAATAAGACTGAAATTAAACAAACAACAAGTGAATTTATTAGAAACCTGGAAAAATCATGGATTGCAAAAGAAAAATGTGAGCATGAAAAATAACATAGTTAAGCTTAAACACGGAAAAGTAAAAGACTAGTTGTTAGAACTGGAAAAGAAAAGGGCGGGATATTCTAGTATAAAATATAATACATTTATAACTTAAATATTGCAGCATTAACATTTTTTTTTAATTCAATTTATAACATTATATAATCAATTCTTAATGCTGCAATATTTTAAGTTTCATTCTCGCATTTTCTATTGTAATTTATATATATATATATATATATATATATATATATATATATATATATATTAGCTTCCTTCAGTCTTGACAAACTATAGGAAGCTAATATATATATATATATATATATATATATATATATATATATATATATATATATATATATATATATATATATTAGCTTCCTTCAGTCTTGACAAACTATGGATACCCACTATAAGCGTATTTTTGTGACAAAAGATGCGCAATCTCTAACCACATTTCTCCTGAGTCGGCGTTCTTAAATACCAGTCGCAAATGGAGGTTCGGGAGGAGTAGAGACAAAGCAATAATAAGCGGAAAGCACATACAGCGCCTAGAATTTTCAAATGGTAACCCATCTGCTACTAGCCGTTGTTTAACTTCATTGATCTGACGAGAACCGGTGTGTCAACGTGATTATTTCGTATATAAATATTATCTGCATATACCCGGCGTTGTTAGATCGAAATTGTTCATGGTTTAAGCTCAATCTAAATTAAAGTTTATTAACACAAATATCGTAAAGAAAAATATATGTGATTTCTTGCATAAATACGCTTTCATGATTTCTATTTTTTTTTTTAATTTATTTCGGAGTCAAATTCTCAGTTCCTCTTTCCCTCTTCCTCACTTCCCTCATATCTCTCTCTCTCTCTCTCTCTCTCTCTATCTATCTATCTCTCTCACCTTATATATATATATATATATATATATATATATATATATACTTCAGAATAGTTTTTATTTAACAATCTTTCACCCCACTTCCTACCACTCACCACTATCTACTCTCCATATTATTAACACCTCGCCCCACTAAAAATAATATAGACTTCTAATGAAAAGAATTCCACCAGACTTTGAATTATTATCGCTGGACCCACAAATAATTTTATACAAGCACTTGCCCGATTCGGATATCTACACAGCTATGCGGATTACCCAATATATAACTTGGACCTTATTACCAAACGGATGTAAAGAACGTATAACATGGATTTTACCAAGCAAGCTGGATCTAAAAAACTTCCATATCCTTTTTCTGCAAATCCTCCTGCTACATGACTTCTGATAAATTTATTATTTTGACTTTGACTTTCCATGTCTCACTGACTTTAGCAAATAGGGTGCATACCTTTATAAGTATTTGCTAATATTTTCTCTCCTCTAGTGAGATGGTAGACATCGAAAGCCTATAGGTTAAGGAGATTAATTTTCTAAAGAATTCTTTGTCTTGCTAAGAATAATAAAAATTCTTTGATATGAAACTCAACCACTTCAATGAGAGTCTTTTGACATTCATTGAATTACAATTATATATATATATATATATATATATATATATATATATATATATATATATAAAACTACTTCATTTACTCACATAAAATTAATATACGAAAGTATAAATTTATGCGTAAACTTTAAGTATAGGTAGAGCTAGTTAGTAAGTTATAAAATATATATGGCGATTAAGTCTGAAGAGTCCTAGAGTAGATGAAACGCGGAATATTCAGTGTAGCTTAATCGCCATATATATTTTATAACTTACTATATATATATATATATATATATATATATATGTCTCACTATCTATCTTTCTATCTATCTACCCGTCTCACTATCTATCTATCTCTAACTCTTATTTGTTATATTTTTATGCCGCCCAACATATTACTCCACCATTAGATATGCATGGTTTATGTTACTTAATTTTATTAGTTAAATTTTATGGCGTTATTTGTTTCATTTCTTCTTTATTGTGCTACCAACTTAGTCTGCTGGGAAGAAGTTAATTGAAATCTTCCGTTTCCAATTAATACGAGAGAATGAGTTAGAAATAAAAGTGAAATACTAAAGAAAAGAATCGAAATATGTAAATTATTATTTGAGAAATAAAGAAACGAAATTAGAAAATCTAGCATATAATACAACGGCAATTGTTTCTTGCAGCAAATTAATAAAGAGTTCGGCATAAAGACTTCTGACATTTTGAATTAATATATAAATTGAACGCAACTTTCGGGTAAAATAAACTAATTATTTTATGTAAAGAATATAACATGTTTCTATTATATACGCGGCTGAAATGAAAGCAGAAGTTATTTGTTTGCTAACCAAAAAATAATACGCTTTGTTGAAAAAGAATCTATTAAAAATCAGATAATTTTCCATGTTTATTAATCTACTAGAAAAATACTCGTTCGTTTCAAAAATCCATAATGATCGGTTAATTAGTTTAGGAGTGAATCCTGTACATGAAATTATAAGCATAAACACATAATTTATATAAGTAGTAAAAAATACCAGTCCCAGCAGGGGCTAGCTGAAATTAATGCCTCCAGTAGGGAGAGTAGAAACTGTACCTTGGATTTACTTTTGTTAGCTTCGTTATTCACGCTTCCGGTCTTTTGTCCTTTAGTCCTCACATTCCATGAGCAATTTTGAGCTCTGTTCATAGAAGATGCGTTTAGATTTAGGCACATATATAGTGGTTGTAGCTAGACGAGTGTTTTGTGAAAGATTGGCAAGGGGAGGGACCATAGATTGAAGTTCAGTCGAGCACTTGCCATGAAAATAAGGATAAAGCAGAGAAAGTTTATGTCGTATCTTCTGTGGGAAAGAGGTTGAAGGGAAGGCAAAATGGCATCACCTACTAGGTTTCGAAGGCGGTTTTGAACTCTATTAAGGTAGGACATGATGCGTTAAACAAAAGGGAAATGATTGCTGTTTGGGGGATTGTAATCGATCAATCTAACACATATCATTCGGCTATCTTATAATATAATATAATGCAACTATTGTTATATATTCGTTATCATCGAGGTTATCCTTGAGGGGTACCAAATTGAGCTTTTGTTACATTTGAATATGTTATATAGAGTTCTTCATTTAGGGGCACTTTTTACGTTTGGGTGTATACACTATATAACATCAAAGATTCCGTGTGCTTGTCTCTAATATAAATGGTTTTGTGTTTGATTATCATAAAGGGAATCGTGTGTGTGACATGTAATTTCTGAACCTACCTCTGCTTCTTCAAAACGAACAATCTGGCAATTTCTCATCCTGGAGGGAGACTTGATACCTGTTTGACGAAGATTTATCACTCCAAGACGATGAAATGGTTTTATAGTTTTTTATTTCACTTTCCCCAGAGGTTCTGCAGAAGTGGAAGTGAAATCGCTTGTGTGGGCTCTTCTTCACACACGTCAGCGTTCGTCTCTCCCCTCCCCAGTTAAGAGGGGGAGACCACAGAAAACGTCCGTCTTCTTCAAAGCTCAAATCAAATCTCACAGATCTAGCCAACCACGTCACACATACGTAATTTGGTCAGCTGACCTTTGGTTCTGGTAAACGTGTCTACATCCACGTTTACTCACCTCTCTCTCTCTCTCCCTCTCCCTCTCTCCTTCTCTATTCTCTTATAGAGACACAGAGAGAGAAAATAGAAAGAGTAAGAAAGCCAGAGAGGGGGGGAGAGATGCTCGTTAACATTCCTCCACCCCTTTTTTATCAAAATGTATGGCAAGCCATACATTTTTAATAACTAACTAACTAAAAAAAATAATTATGTCCGAAGTACATCTTTATTTTTTCACTTTCCGGACTCACCCCCTTTCACAGAAATATCAGGCACCAGTACTCTTCTACTACACTATCAACCCTTCTGCTGCTTCTCGAAAGTCTCTCCTTGACATTAACTTGCTTGCAAGTTAGACAAAGATACAGCTTTGCAGATATACATCTTGTCTAGGCGGTCGCATTGTTGGATATTTTCCACTGACTCTGCTCTTTATTTGGACCACTTGGCCAAACAAATGGAGACTCCATTTTCGATCACTTTTTCGAAATGGGGCCAGCATATCGCAATTACGACCAGAACGTCGGATGCTCCATGTTGGTGGTAGCTTTATCGCATGGGGACTCGAACCCCAGACCCTCAGATTAAAAGTCTGATGCTCTACCGACCCAACCATCCCACTCGCGTTCTCGACTTTCAGCATAGGCCTAAGTCCCAGTTTTTTTTTCCTTTACTGTAATGCCCTGACGTCTTTCTCTGAGTGGTCCTATTACTGGAGCTTTGTTCTATTCTATCTACTACTTCGGGACTTCACAAAGCTCTTCTACTAACTCCCTTGGTTGGTCTAAGCCAAGATATGCCTTCACACTGATTCACTCGGAGCCTGTTTGAGTTCCTGAAACCCGACAAGATACGGAATCATCACTCCCTAACTAATGCGCCAAAGCTTACTTGCGCATCGATTTCTAACTAAGTAGCTTTCCCTTTGTGATTTTTCCGCATTCCCAGCAAGTCCCAAGATTCCAACCCAGATATCCCTCACACATTCCTCTAAAAAAATAAATAAAAATAATAAGGCTCTATCTTGTCCCTTACGTAATCTGCATCTTTCCCTTTCTTCTATCTCCCCGTGATTAGGCTTGGTACCGACTGTCCAGTCGCTCCGTACCCTGAGGAATTATCGCGACCTCGCACGCCAAACTTTTGTTGGACAAGACTTATTGCCGTTGCTTGGGCCTACGTGGCATCTTCCAACTCACTGGAACCACTAGTATTGTTTTAACAGGGTACTCATTACTCTAAAATAGTATTTCCCCTGCCAAATTTTCTAATTTGTGACAATACAGTGGCTTATAAAAAAAAATAAAACAACAGAAAAAACTGCTTTCTACAGCCTAATCGCCTTGTAATTCTCATGAAAAAATGCAACTACGCGCTAAACGTCCCTAAAATATAACTAAACCAACCAAATCTATTCCAAAATAATTTAATTTTATAATACCAATTAAATTCACCCAGCATGTTTTTTTTTTAATTTTGGTACCTTTAATTCACAATAGGGTAACATTTTATTTTCCCAAGTACTTGCATACATATTTCATTCATCTTCTATTGAGCGATTCGTAACATAATAGCCACGTCAGCCATTGCACCCCCTCTGCCCCTTACGCCATGTCAGAGGGCATTTCATTTGCTCTCTGAAGTTGATTACAACTAGATCCGCTCACGCTGGACAGAATACATTCCGTTTACTGCTATGTCAGAAAAAACTTTTTTTTATCCAATGTCGGTAAGCGCAACCTGCCTTGAAGACACATAGCTTCACGGAAAACATCGGATTTCCACACATGAAGTACTCAAACTTGCTAAATGTTGATTCTACTCGAAATCAACAGAAATCACGATAAAAAAATAAAATTCGAATCATTTCCCGAGAATAATGAAATTAATAACTACCCATGTAATTCAACACCTCTCCAAAATTCTAACATGCTTGCCACAGAATTTAAATTCCATTCACGCCCCACTTTTATTCTTTCATTTCTTCATATAGTTTATTCAACCCTATATTTATCCTTTTTTTCTACCTTACTTATGTGGTCAAAACGTCACTCATGTCGAATAGAACATTTATTCTACTTTTCGAAAATTGAAATTAATACCGACTGAACCTTTGACTCTTCCGAAACTTTTTATTATTATTATTATTATTATTATTATTATTATTATTATTATTATTATTATTTATTACACTGTTTAAATCTTATTTCTTTCTCTTTTTCCCAATTTTATTATTACTATTATGATTATTAATTAATTAATTAATTAACAACACGTTCTTTCTTTTATTAATCATTCTTTCAATAGACCCCACAAGCAAAGATTTCACCTCACTATTCTGCGAAAAAAAATACATGTCAAAGAACAAGAAAATTCTGCCAATACCGTTTGACAACACATCAATTACATAAAAATAATAAATTTAAAAAAATACAAAAATATCCTATAAGCAATCACAAAGTCCCATCTCACTAACAACAAAATTTTGTCCACGTCAGCAACTAGGTCGACTGCATAGTGCATCATCTTTTACCATTCCACAGAATTCAAAATTAAAGAAAAATCACAGTCGTTTACAAAAAAAAATACCTAGACATTTACAATTAAAATACAGTCGTTTCTAAAATAAAACGACTCACTTATAAAGTCTCAGACAACTCGATGGAACTAAAAATGTCCATGTCAGAAAAAAAAAATTCCTAAGAAATAAAATCGTACAATTAGTGAAAAAAGGAAAAAAAATCACATTTCAGAACCTATCCATTGTTTTTCATCAAAAGTACATATTGTTTTTCCTTAAAAGTTACGCTTAGTTCACAGTTTAAAAAATGACACAAAATATTCAAATTTGGTGCTCGTCGACCAGTCGCATGACCGATGCAATAATCGAACCTGTGTTTAAGAAAATACAACGTCGAAGCATGGAGATTTAGTGTCAAGAAAAAAGAAATAGACTAAAAAAAAAGAAAAAAAAAGGACAAGAAAAACAATAACATGTATGGAAAAAAGTAAAAGAAAGAACAGTAAAAAAAAAATACAAATCAACACACACACAACGTAGGGTCCATTAAAACACTAGGCGAATTAGAAAAATAATTAAGAAAAAAAAAAGAAAAAAAAGAAAAGCAATACACACGTACAACCTTTTCACGAAGAAAGAAAAGGAAGACATACAGACACACAAATGTAAAACTTTATATATAGAAAATAGTTTTAAAAAAATGTTTATCGTATTGGGAATTTGCTCGTTATGAACGAAGAAAACTATCACTTAATGTAAAAGTTAGAAGGGAAAAACACAGAATGAGTCTTTCAGTTTACCAAAAAGATAAACATGTCAATCACAAATATGTGTTATGAATATTTTGTGTCATTTTTAAACTGTGAACTAAGCGTAACTTTTAAGGAAAAACAATATGTACTTTTGATGAAAAACAATGGATAGGTTCTGAAATGTGATTTTTTTTTTTTTCCTTTTTTCACTAATTGTACGATTTTATTTCTTAGGAATTTTTTTTTTTGTTTTTTATAGATTTTATTTCACTTTCCCCAGAGGTTCTGCAGAAGTGGAAGTGAAATCGCTTGTGTGGGCTCTTCTTCACACACGTCAGCGTTCGTCTCCCCCCTCCCCAGTTAAGAGGGGGAGACCACGGAAAACGTCCGTCTTCTTCAAAGCTCAAATCAAATCTCACAGATCTAGCCAACCACGTCACACATACGTAATTTGGTCAGCTGACCTTTGGTTCTGGTAAACGTGTCTACCTCCACGTTTACTCACCTCTCTCTCTCTCTCTCCCTCTCCCTCTCTCCTTTTCTATTCTCTTATAGAGACACAGAGAGAGAAAATAGAAAGAGTAAGAAAGCCAGAGAGGGGGGAGAGATGCTCGTTAACACTATCTTAAAGTATACGTTCTTTATTTAGCACCTTACATCAATATGCTTCATGCATTGTCCGGGGCGAATTTGATAAAAATGAACAGTTTTTCACCACTTTTATGTCACCTTCCAAATATTAAAATCAACAAATAATGCTACTAAACCCTATGTCTTTCTTCATTAGAATTGTAATCAGAAGTCATTGCATGATTTTGATTCTCGAAATGTCTCAAATTTAGGACATCTGAACAGGTCTTAAGAGCGAACTGATATTCAGGGAGTCTTGCTTAGTTGATGTCTAATGACTATGGATTAAATTCAATGCAAATCTGAAATATTTGAATTTTTTAACTGTGACCCTGTGTGAATATTACACCCTCCAAATTTTATAAAATATAAAAATCTCAAATTTTCGGATTATTTATTAATTTATATCTAATACTTATCGTTTAAAGTTCAAAAAGTCGCAAGTATCTGAAATTTAACGAAATGCTTCTACATCTTTGGGCTCTCTGTCTAAAACTAAATCAAAATAAATATAACTCACCTTGCAGTTCTTTGCGCCTAACAGTTATATTCTAAAGTTTATAATGATTGTAGTCGGTTGGTTAAGAAGGTCGTTTTATAATCCATATTCTTAATATCTTGTATTTCATAGCAATTATGTTGACATTACTAAAAAAAAAATTAAATTAAGATAAGTCATATGTATGAGTCTGGCAGAAATAGTAAAGAAAATGTTCGGAGAAAGATGATCGATAGTGATAAAGTGAAAGCCATTTTTTTCCAAAACTGTCAAGAGATCAAAGTTCAAGGATTTCACCTTTAAAAACTCTACCAAACTTTTCCGCCAATTTTCGGTTTAAACATTTGAAATTTTTCATGTAGGTTACTTGGACATGGATCAAACTTTTTAACTGGGTTTGAGCCCAAAACAATAAATGTTAAGGGGTCAAAATTGGGGTCAACTTTTATATAAGTTTTACCTCTCGGACAATTTTTAGTCTAAACATTTGAAATTTTATATAAAGTTTATTCAGACATGGGGCAAGCTTTTTAATCAGTTTCTGGTCAAAAATTTTATTACCAAAATGTACGAGTTCAAGAGATTTGAACTTTGCGATCTCTAGAAAACTATTCCGTAAATTTGGAGTCTAAACTTTTGAAATTTTACATAAAGGGTATTCGGACATGCAGCAAGCTTTTTAATAATTTTGGGGGCGAAAACTTTGGCTGAGTTAAAAAAAAAAAAAAGTGAACTTTCCTGGCGCTAATCCCCAATTTCGGATCTAAACACTTGAACACTTAGATGTAGGTTACCTGGATATGAGTCAAACTTTATATATATATATATATATATATATATATATATATATATATATATATATATATACTCCTATAAATGCGTGTTTCTTTTGTGTGTATTGATATTCATATCAAAACCCCCCTTTCCTATTTTTTTAAAAAGAAAATACAATTTTCTTATACATGGGTCATGGAATTGAATTAATCTGCAAAGAATCTAGCTAATTAGCATATTCTTTTAAACATTCATTTTAATTAATTCCCTATTAGTTTTTTTCGGTTTTCTTATGGGATGATCATCTTTAGTTAACTATTAGGTCTAATTATATTCATGCAGATATTCTACATGATTTATAGTTGCATAATATTTGCGTAACACGTTTACAGGACACACAATATTGTTTCCATATATATTTATGTATATGTATATATTTTTGTTTAATCTATCTATCTTTCTATCTATCTATCTATCTATCTATCTGTCTGTCTGTGTGTGTACATTTCCCTACGCAATAACTCTGTTAATTTTTAGTCTACAAATTCAAAAAAAATGACTGCTTTCTTTTTTTCTTTTTTTTTTTTTGCTCAACATACACCTCCAAATATCCGGGCAACACCGGGCACCCATGCTAGTATATCTATAAAAGTGAACATGTCTGTGTATCTGTCTGTGTATCTGTCTTTCTGTGTGTCTGTGTGTGTACATTTCCCTACGCAATAATTCTGTCAGTTTTAAGTCTACAGACTCGAAAATTGATATACAGGATACTGAGATTTGGAAAAATCTATGTGATCGGTTTTCGGACAGAAATTTTGCTTTTAAGGGGTCAAAGTTCAACGATTTGACCTGTGAGAACTCTATCACACTCCTCCAACAATTTTGGGTCTAAACACTTGAAATTTTAGATATAGGTTCCTTGGACATAGATCTAACTTAATAACTTGATTTTAGCCCAAAATAATAAATGTTAAGGGGTCATAATAGGGGTCAAATTTTTAAAAAATTAGATCAGTATGGTCTCTACCAAATTACTCAATTTCTGTTCTAAACATTTGATAGGGCAAGGTTTTTCATCGGGATGGGTGGAAAATTTTAATTACCAATATATAAATTTATGTATGTATGTATGTATGTATGTATGTATGTCTGCCTAAAACTTCCGATAGTGGCGACGGATTTTCACAAGATCAATATCGTTTTGAAGCTCGACCCTTAAGACGACAAAGACCGAAAAGTTGACTAAAACATTCATTTCTTCACCCTCAACTTTTCTACACGGGGGGGGGGGCGCTTTTTTCGCAGATATCTTTTAAAGTGATCCACTCTTTTCGATTGTCTACCCTTAATTTAAACCTACATTCCTTTCCGGTTTGACGGTGGTCATAAGACCAAAGATGTCACGTTGTTTTTCTCGTTCTTTTCCTCCTTCGCGGTAAGGGTTCGAGCCTGCCTTTCTATTACCACTTCTTTTTTTGTTTTGCTTAACGCACACCTCCAAACACCCAGGCAACACAATAATTCTGTCAATTTTCAGTCTACAGACTAAAAATTTGATATACAGGATACTGAGCAAATTAGGCACAAGGCCGTTTTTTTTTATGTAGAGAGTGAGGGGAGAGGGACCAGTTTCCTTGAGAGAGAACTGGATAGTGACAACTGGTAGAAAGGGTTTCTCCTACATTGACCAAAGCTGATTGCTCAAGAGCAATGGTCTGATATGTGGGCTTCCTCCCACATATGGTCTTTTATTGAAGTATCTGTCGGAACAGATACTACACTTTGATAAAAGGAAAAAGATGAGGACTGGAAAGCCAAGAAGAAAAAGGCGAACTGTTTAGTTAAAAAGAAAATACCACTTTATCATATATAGGTCATGGAATGGCATTAATCTGCAAAAGATCTAACTAATTTGCATATTCTTTTAAACATGTATTTTAATTAATTTCTTGTTAGTTTTGTCGGTTTTGTTATGGGATGATCATCTTTAGTTAACTATTACGTGCAATTATATTCATGCAGATATTCTACATGATTTATACTTCTGTAATATTTGCGTAAAAATGTTATAGTAAACACAAAACGCTTTCTATGTAAATTTATGTATGCGTATATATATTTGTTTAAACAATTTTCCTATCACACTCCCCAGTTTTTTTGTTTTTTTTGTCTACAGACATAAAATTTAATATATAGAGTATACGAACTAATGCGAAACTTTATATTGGGGCTTTAGCCGGAGAAAATCGGTGTAAAAGTGTGAAAATAAAAAATTGGAATTTGCCAGGTGACGGTCGAATGACGGCATTACGAATATGTGCGTAACATAATAGCTATTGGTTCATGTTTTAGATTTTAGCCTTGCAACAAACAAGTCTTTACAGCTCGAGTATTAATATACAAAGTAAAAAGTAGATCGTTGGTTTCGATCTCGGTGATGGCTCACGAGACATTTTTTCCTTTAATTTTGAGATAATTACTATATATTGGGTTCAATTTATATAATTATAAAACTCAAATGATCTTGTAACGGTTTTTGTAGCCTAACATCCGGTTTACGCTTTCCGGTTGCGCATGCGTACACATAAACCCATAACAGCGTAAATAAATAATCAACTCGACAATAAAACATATTGTTTTACTGTGTACGTTTTCAGCGTCCCAATTGTTTTTTTTTTTCGAAATAAACAGCTGTTAATACTTTCTGCTTTTCTTACATCGCTCATTTTCCAATAATAGCGTAAATAAATAATCAACTTGACAATAAAACGTATTGTTTTACTGTGTACGTTTTCATCGTTCCAATTGTCTTCAAGTCCAATATAAACGAGTTCTTGATGAGCCGTTCCACTTTAGTTAACAAATTTACCGCATTTCTATTGCTAACAATTACTATATTGTCCAATTGACTACTGTACACACTTAACTCTTATCCTCGAGTGGTCTCTGGGCCTTGATAAGTGGTTATGCCTATGTAAAAAATTTTTTTTTCGTGTTTACATTATCCAAATAAACAATTGTTAATACTTTCTGCTTTTTTTTTTACATCTCTCATTTCCGCATTGTCTTAATTAGTTTTACTGACCTTATTATTAACATATAAATTAAATATTTCACTCAATGGGTAATGAATGTTTGTATTAAATAAATGAAAAAATCGTTACATTTTATTTTCATTTTCTATTTAAAAAGCCATTCTGGTCATGGGAAGAGTTTTTTTTTTAACTTTTCTGTACTTTCAACTAACAATTTCATTTAAAATAGATATCTCAAAATTTGAATTTAACTTTAAGTATTGTGGTATCTGTTCAGTGCACATTTACCACTTATAATCCAATGGCTGTAAGTTTTTTTTTTTTTCAAAAATAAACAATTATAAACACAACGACTCAGAAATCTTTCTATATTCTAACGGACACGCAGGTTGGCCTGCTTTGTGGCCGTGCAAACAACTTCAAGACTGTTGGATAGTGGGAGAATTGTTTATTGCCTATTATTTACTACACTATTATCCATTTTTCAGGTATCAGGAGTTCTTAATTTCTTTGCTTCAATACATGGTATCATGGTTTCAGTATATTTTCCTTTAGCTGTGGCTATTATCTTTTCATTGTTACTTCGGCCTTCTATGAACTTTTGTCTATTTGTACTGGACTTAAATCAGCAGTATGCATGCTGCCTTTGTGCAATGGCTGTACAAGTAGAAGTAAACAATTGAGCAGAATATGGTTTGCTATAGAACTTCCAAGTGGGAACATGTGCGTCAGTTGCCGCTTTGAGCCATTCGGTGATCTTATGTGTGCACTGTTCCGCATGAAGAGAAAAGATATTTACCCAGAGAGCATTTCTGATGTGATCCCTGATGATCTCTTGTGAGTCTTATTATAGTACGTTGTCATTTTGAACAATCGCTCGTCGACTTGGGATCGAGAGTTTAAGGTGATGTTTTAGGATTGAGGGTAGAGAGAAAAATAAAAAACAAAAACTATAAATAAGTATAAAGTAGAAAGAATAAAAGAAAGAAAAAATTAAATATGAAAAAATAAATGAAGAAAAAAACTAGGTCGAAGAACTACAAAAAATAATCATTTTGAAGAAAAAAACTAAAAATAAATAATGAATGAAGGAAAATCAAAAAAGCAGTAAAAAAAATAACCCTTAAAAGATAAAAGAAAGGAAAATACGGAAAAGAAAGAAAAAAGTCAAAAGAAGATAAAACAAGGGTAATTAAGCATTTATCAATTTGTTTTCCATGTGCTTCGAAGTAATCAAATTATTTTCAAGATCTTCGAAGTAATCAAATTATTTTCAAGATCGAACAAAGAAAATTGGAAGAATGAAAGATTTAAAATAGTTTTAATATGAAAATCTAACACATGAAAATTGAAAATAAATATTGTAAATAAATAAGAATAAAAATTACGAAATAAAAATTGACCGAGTAGAAATTACTAAATAAGATAGAGATAAAATGAATGAAAGTAGAAATTACTAAATAAGAAAGAGATAAAAGTGAATGAAAGTAGAAATTACTAAATAAGAAAGAGATAAAAGTGAATGAAAGAAAAACAAAATAGAAGTAACAAAGAAAACCTGAAAAAATAACAAAGTAAACAGAGGGGAAAGTAAAAAAAAAAATTAAGTTTGGAAAAAGAAACAGACAAAGAGTAAAACAACGAAATTTAACTTTCAATTGGATTCGACGCCATTTTGAAAGTAATGAAGTTATTTTCAATACTCAACAAATATCTCAACCAAATGACATTTTTGTTGTTGTCATAGTTTTCATTGTGAATGCTCATGAGACAAAGATTTTTAAAATACTTGAGATTTTTATTAAATAAATGCGTTGCTATTTTAATTTGGATTCTTTTCGTCTTCTGGTCACAGGAATTGTATTTTCTAATTGTGATGAAAGCATTATTAAAATTATTCAAATTAGAATCTCATCAAAGTCTCCAAGAATTAAACAAGGCCATTAATTCTTAAGCCGTGCTTCCGGCACAGAAATCTCGACGTTTATATTATTCTATAAATCAATATTTAAATTAAATTCTGCCGGTAAACGTGCGGATTTCTGGATGTTTATCCATTACAAAAAATAATTTTTTTAAGAAAGCAATACAAGTGAATAACAAGAAATAAAAGACATAAATTGGTTCATATCATTATTTATTATTTCGTCCGCTAAAATAGCGGGAAAAAGTATGCATCGCTAGTGTTCGCACTGTAGTAAATTGTCATCATATAGATAGACGAATCCACTATCTCTGAACAGTCAAAGGGAAATAAATATATCAAAGTTATTTTCAAAGCGTCAGTTTTAATAAGAACGCCACTTCGCCCACGTAAAACAAATAGCGTAATGGTTGATGCGTTATCTGTCTCAAGCCTGTATAAATACTGTGTGGGCGAAGTGAAAAGAATCTGTAAGTAAAAATAAAGAGGAAATTACAAAATAAAAATTGAAAGAGAAGAAATTACTAAATATGAAAGACATAAAATGGCTGAAGGAGAATAAATTACTAAACAAGAAAGAAGCATACATATAGAATTATAGAATGGCGTCTGTAAATAAACTTTTCTTACATGAAAAAAAAATCCTTATCATTCCTAATGATGATAAACAACTATCGCTGAGTTGTGTTCCTGAGCTTTTAGATGAGGATTGATCATCTGATATCTGGTGGTACAAAAGACATTATCATCGCAAACATTAATTAATGAGAAACGAATTACCAAGCTTTATAATCGCTCTTTATCAGTTTAAAATCATTGAACTATTTCCTCTCCAAATATTTTCAAAACAAAAAACATGGCCGACTGTTTACGTTTTCGTATTGGTTATTTTATAATTTGAAAAAGCCATGTTGAGAGAGGAGACCGTAAGCTTTTTTTATTATAGATTCTTTTTGAAATGCAAAAAAAAGTGCCAGTGAATTGATATCTCTTCCTTTATAAATTATAATAAAAAGTATTCAGAGAAAAACAAAATGTGTTGTGTTTAATTTTCATGGACAAAAATGTACATTTTTTTTAATCAATTCGTTTTAGCTTTAAAAGATTAAAAGGTTAAAAAAGAATTTACTGAAAAATTGTTTTAAATTCGTCGTTGTTTGTTTTATTTTATTTTTTAGTGTTGTGGTTGAAAGGTTGAACAATAATTAGTAAGGAAATACAATGAAGACGCAAACAACAAGATAACGCAATAATAAGTGTATTAAAGAAAAGGTATATTTACAATATGTACAAATGACGGTGTCGAGTCAGAGAGTCTTGGTGGGAGGACATGTACGCTCTTCGGCGTCACTTCCGGTGGCATTTGAGTAAGACACACCAAGGCCAACCTAGGCTTGCCATTTATAGTGTTATGTTATTCGCATATGCAAATAAGTGGTTGCCACCACAACACCCCCCTCCCAAGATTTGAAGTCACACAGATTTCAATATCTTTTTCTTTTTGGGTTTACCATTAATGGTTCATTCACTTTTCTTTTCCTACCTGATCTTCGGGGTTCAGGTGCATTTTGAGGCGGTTCCAAATTAAAAGATTCGTATATGATATCTATGGTGTCCTCCTCTTCGACTGTTGTCGTATCATCATCATCTTGGATATGACGTTTTTTTATCTGATTTGGGTGCCTTTTATGTATATTCTGTGGACCTTTAATCATGTATGTACAATCACCAATGCGTTTATCCACTACTCCACATTCCCAGTAAGGTGTTATTTCTGTAGCACTTAAAATATACTCGATCTCCCGAGTTATATTTCTTTCTTCTCGTGTGTGTAGTGTTTCGGATAATTGACTGCCTTGGCAATAGTTTGTCAAACGCTGATTTTACCTTTCTGGCAAACATTAGATCAGCTGGTGATATGTTTGATGGTGTACTAGGATGTGGTGTAATCCTATATACTTTCAAGAATTGTTGCAAAGCTTTTTCTGTTGGTGTTCCAATGGATTTCTTTAACGCTCGTTTTAGCGTGTCCACGAACCTCTCCGCGAGGCCGTTCGACATTGGATGATACGGCGGAGTCGTGATGTGCTTCACTCGGAACGTGTCGCAAAATTCCATAAAATCTGCGGATGTTAACTGCGTTCCGTTGTCAGTGACCAGTGTGTCTGGTACACCGAATCTTGCAAACAACTCGTGTAGGAACCCTATTGAGTTGTTCATTGTTGGATTCCTGCAACGCATTACCTCCGGCCATTTTGTGAAACTATCCACTACAATTAAATAATAGTTTTCACCTACTGGACCAGCGAAGTCCATGTGTATTCTCGACCATGGTTGGTCGGTTTTCGGCCAAGGTTTATTTACTATAGGTGGAGATTTTGCCGCTAACTGGCATCCTTTACATTTATCAATTGTTGTCGCTATGTCAGTGTCCATGTTACGCCAGTACACGTAGCTTCACATTAACGACTTCATTCGATTTATCCACGGATGTCGTGTGTGGAAGTCTCTTAACATCCTATTCTGTAATGTTTTGGGTATTACTACTCTCTCGCTGTACAGTAACACATCGTCACATATGGAGAAAACTTCCTGCACCTTTGTGTCCGTTATAATTTTCTCTTTTATGTCCTTTGTATATTCGTCTTTCTCGGCTTCCCTTTTAATGTCCGACAAAGTTACGGGTAGTTCCTTAATGATGTTTGCTACCATATTTTTTACTTCAACATTTGTCCTAATTGCTGCAATGACTGATTCTTCCAGATTGTGTTTCTGTGGTATCAGTCTTGAAAGTCCATCCGCATGGCAAATCTTTTTTTATGCTAGATGTTGTAACTGGAAATCGTAATTAAGTAGTATTGTACCCCAGCGCAGCAATCTATTTGCGGTGTATACCGGCAATCCTTATTTTGATCCATAGATCGTGACTAACGGTTTATGGTCGGTTTCAAGTATGAATTGTCTACCATATAAATATCAGTGAAATTTAGTCACGGCAAAGATTATGCTCAACGCTTCTTTTTCGATTTGTGAATATGCCCTTTTGGCTGGTATCAGCGTTCTCGAAGCGTGCGCTATTGGTTTTCTAGACCCATCCGGCATAATATGTTGAATGCATGCTCCTAAGCCGTAGGAGCTAGCGTCACTAGCGACGACTATTTTTAAGTTTGTGTCAAAGTGCGTTAAGAATAATTCGGATGTTAGTGCGCTCTTTATTTTGTCAAAAGAGGTTTGACATTCTTGCGTCCAGTTCCACGGTGTATCCTTTTTAAGCAGATTATTTAAGGGGGCTCGCAAGTTATGCATTCCTTCAATAAAAGATTTGTAATAATTTGCGAGTCCTAAAAAACTCTGCAAGGCTGTTACATTATCGGGTGCTGGCATATTTTTTATTGCCGCAGATCTGTCTGAGTCTGGACGTCGTCCATGTTTGTTTATTATGTGTCCAAGATACTTAATCTCGCTCATACAAAAATCACATTTACTTTCTTTTACTTTAAAGCCGAATTCTTGTATTCGAGTAAATACTTGTTTCAAATGTTCCTTATGTTCTTCTAGGGATTTGCTCCTGACAACAATGTCGTCCAGGTATGCACATGCGCACTCAATACCACTTAGCATGGTGTCCATCGCTTGCTGAAAGATGGCAGGCGCTACTTTGATGCCAAAAGGCAATCGGTTGTATTTGTATAATCCCTTATGCGTATTGCTGCATAGTACTTTTGAGCAATTCCTCTCGACCGGTATTTGCAAATACGCGTCGCACAAGTCTATCTTGGAGAAGATATTACCCCCATTCAACTTCGTGAATATTTCCTCTGGGCTTGGTAGGGGGTAATGGTGATCTTTTAATAGGGAGTTGACCCCGGTCGAAAAGTCTGCGCACACTCTAACTTCGTCATTCTTTTTCTTTACGTATACCGTGGGGGCTTCCCACTCGCTGTGTTTTATTTTTGATAGAATTCCCGTCTGTTCCAATCTATTTAATTCTTTATCAATCTTTTCCAACCCAGCGAACGGAACATTTCGCTTTTTTCTAAAAATTGAGCTGGCATTTTCTTAAAGTTCAAACGAGGCCTTGAATTTATTGCAGCGACCTAAGTTAGTCGTGAATGCCTCAGGAAATAATTCTTTTAAATCGTCTTTTATATTTACTGTTGTTGGAGAAGAACATTCTAATTTTTTACAGAATGTATTGATTGGCTTATAGTTGTAACTTTATTGATGTTTTAAATATTTCCACTTTTACGTATTTTCGTCGATCTTTGTCTAATTTTGTATTTGATTTTGTTTGCTGTACTCTCTTTCTGGTGTAATCTTTATATCTGCAGCAATCGCTTTTGTGTCCCACCTTCTTACAAATGTAGCATTTTTTCTTCTTATAAGGACAATCTGATTCCCAATGCTTTTCTGCACATCTCTTACAGTTATATCTAGGAAGAGGCTTGTTATATTCTGTACTATATTTATGGTTATTATCTTTGGAATATCCCGTTCCATTGCTTTTCTTTGTAAAGTTCTTGGTTGGTGCGTATGGTTTTCTAACTTTTCTTACATATGCCACTCCGGATTCTTCTATATTTTTTTAATCCTTTTTTAGTGTAATGGCCCTTTCACAGTCCTCTGCTAGTTTCTGGGGGGTTAAATCTTGCTCAGATTCCAGCTTAGACAACACTCGTCTGCGTATTTCTGCATTTTTTCGTGGAAACTAACCCTTGAGCGAAGATTAGACATTTTACATCTTCTACCGTTAGTTCTTCAAGCTTAAAATTATCGCAGTTTTTATTGACAACTGATGCGTATGTACAAATAATCTTGGTTGTCCATCTTTCTTAGATTCATGCACAGCCATCTTTTATGAAAAAGAGATATATTTGGATTAAATAATTCTTTTAGTAATTTTACAGCTTCCATGAACTCTAATTCCGCAGTTTTTTTAGGTAATATGTAATCTACGAATTTGCTGTGTTCTGATGTACCCAATTTTCTGAGTAAGAGGCTCACTTTCTGACTATTTGGCCAATTTTTACAGTCCAGTTGAAAAACATCCTCGTATCTTGTGTAGTATACTTCAAAAGTCTTCTCTTCCTCAGGCACATAATGAAATGTGTCCATGCTATTAAAAATAGTTGTATGGGAGAAATTAACACTATCGACATTTTCTCGATTACTCTTTAGTAGTTCCAGTGTTTTAGCAAAACGTTCCTCTTGTCTTTCTTCATATTCCAATTGTAGTTTCTTATGCCTTTCTTTCTGTTCCAATTGCAGTTTTTTCTGCTTTAATTGCGCCATTTTCTGCTTTTCTTCTTGTTCCTGCTGCCATTTAAATAATCTGTCCTCTCTCTTTTCCTCGCGGTCAGCCTGTGCCTGTATTTGTGTTTGCAAAAGCTCGTTTTGTCTAGCTTGTCTGCGTTCATCCCGCTCAGCTTTTCCCATGCCGCGGTGGGGCGATAAAAGGAGCTCTAAACATTGCTGACTCACTACAAAATTTGGTAGCCCACTGCAGCTGTTTCTTTATCCAGTTACGTAGTCAGAACAATGAAACACAACGAAGCAATCTTAAAAGGAATCTCAATTTTAGATGTTAGAATGTCCGTACCCTCCAAGACAATGTTTCTGCATCGGAACGTAAAACACCTCTTGTTTCGCTTGAGTTATAGAAAAACGATATTGACATTGTTGTTCTATCTGAAACTCGCTCGGCTGGTAATTCTTAACTTCGAGAAGAAAAAGGCAGATATGAGTTCTTTTGGTCGGAAAAGGGTGAACATGAACACCGTCAATCTTGAGTTGGTTTTTGCCAATTAGTCTAGCCTCACAAATTCATTATTGGCTTTACCTAAGGGTATATCCGGCCGTGTGACGACGCTTTGCCTAGAAATAGAGAGCAACACAAATGTGACATTGGTTAGCTGTTATGCCCCAACACTGGATATTTCAGTTCAAGAGGACGAATTCTATGATCTATGAGGGCAATACTGAAATAAAACTCTTATCAAGCAAATGCACTCTGCACACAAAACTTGGATGGACAACAAAAACTCGACAACAAATCACACAGCTTATAAAAATGTAAAGGTGGGGGTCAACCATGGCAGAACACTGGTGGTACACTAAAGCTATTGAGTTTCAAGAAGCAAAAACTTAAAAGGCTTTCTACGATGGTTTGAAGGAAGTATTTGGTTTTCAGAAGAGTGATGCGTCCTCCTTAATCACTGCTCACGGAGAAGTACTTCTCAATGACAAAGCAGATATTCTCAACCGTTGGATAGAGCACTTTGAAAATGTCTTAAGCACGTCTTCTGTTATTGACAATGATGCTATACCCTCCATACCACGGAGTGCAGAAATACCGGAATTGTCATTTGAACATAATTATGAAGAAGTATGGATATCCATCAAGCAAATCGCAGCTGGTAAATCACCATCACCGAATGACCCAATTCCTCTGGAGGTGTATAAATATGGTGAAAACACTTTGGTGAAAAACTTGCCCGTTTATGAAACATTGTTCCACTGGCCTGCCTCCTTGCCGACTACAATATGGTGGTCTTCAATTCCAAATGCAAACAAGTTCTTGGCAAGCCGTCCCCTTAAATAATCAAATTTTACCCAATCGAAACAATTAACATTTACTATATTAAAACTTCACATTCATTAACACTTATCCTCGACTGGCCTTCCGGCCTTGATAAGTAGTGATTTTTTGTAAAAAAAAAATCACCTAGATGCAGGTTAGATAAGTATAAATGAAAATAGCATTGTCGTCACAGATGAAGATAAAACTAAACATGAGAAAACAAAAAAACATGTTAATATCCAAGACAGGGAGATTTACATAATTTTATTACAAAGACTGTTTAATTATATTACTTAATTAGTGTACAATCAAATTGGCTAATGTCATTTAGTGGTGTTTGATTAAATTATGGACGTATTTCTAATAGTTTCTTAAGAATACATTTTATATTACATAAAATATAATAAACTTATGAAATTCCTCAATTAATTTTGGAAATAATTTTATATATATATATATATATATATATATATATATATATATATATATATGCACATTTTTTTACAAAGGTATCACCACTTATTAAGGCTAAGAGGCCATTTGTAGGATAAGAGTTAAAGAGTGTACAGTGGAAAATTGGGCAATGAAGTAATCGTTAGTAATGGAAATTCGGTAAATATGTAAACTTATATGGAACGGCTTATCAAAAAACGTGTTTACGTTAGACTTGAAGACAACCATATTGTAGTCAGATGGAAAGTAGGAAAATAGAAGGCAATTCTATAGGCGTCCAGTTCTAAAAAAGAAGATTTGTTCATGGAATCTACGTTTAGATTTAGGCACAGATAATGAGCGGAAGAAATTATTGATAGTGTTTTCTGCTAGACGGGTGTTTCTTGTGAAAGTTAGGCGAGAGGGGGATTATAGAGCGGAGCTTGCCATGAAAATAACGATAAAGCATAGACAAACTCGCAACATCTTCTCTGTGAGAAAGAGGTTGCAGAGAAGAGAAAAGGACATCCACTACGAGGCTACGAAGTCTATTTTGAACTCTATAAAGGCAGGACAAGTCCTTTCTAGCAGCTCCTGTCCAGATCTGGCAACAGTACCTCATCCTTGGACGTACCTGGCTCTTATATAGCTAGAGAATTGCATCAACAGTGAGATATCTACTGGATCGATAGAAGGATCCTACCATTTTTCCAGCGACCTTGGCAACGGATTTAATGCATGTGTTCCATTTCAGATCAGGAGTAAGCTTGTCAAAACATGAGGCCTCCCCAAGACGAGAGCCATTCATTTCAATTGATGCCAGATGGGGATCAGAGCGTTGAGGATGTAAAGTTACAAGCTTGGCTTTAGATATATTAAAAGTAACCAGCCACCTCTTTCCCCATTGTACGACTTGCCCAAGATCAGAGGAGAGAGAATAAGAGAGAACTTGGTCGTTTACGGTCTTAGATGTGCTACCATAGATAGTAGTGTCATTAGCATAGATGTCTACGAATGATGTAAAGATGTGATTTGGAAGATCATTAATGTAGATCAGAAAGGGAGTTGGGCCCAGGATGGATCCCTGAGAGACTCCAGCATTAATACTGTGAGCTTCTGATTTCTGTCCCTCAGCCACTACTCTTATGAATCTATCAGAGGGAAATAATGTAATAATTGAGAAGACATTTCCAGTTATACTGTAGCTGGAGATTTTGTGAAGTAAACCTTTATGTCATATCTATCAAAGGCCGTTGATATGTCAAGAGCAATTGCCCTAGAAAGGAAGCCTCCGTCGAGAGATTCGCTAATCCTATGAGATATAACTGTAAGCAAATCTGCTGTAAATCTAGCAGAATGGAAACCATATTGAGTGTCACTAAGAAGATTATTTTTGCTTAGATGGTTGATTACTTCTCTATTTAACACAGATTCCAGCAGCTTACTCATGACGCACAGGAGACTTATTGGGAGATGAGCGATCATCTGAATTCTTAAATACATGGCATACTGATGAGATTTTTCAGGATGATGGGAAGCAATTCTCCTTAAGACAGCGTTTAAAGAGTTTTGTAAGTATGGGCGCAAGTTCTGGTTAAAGATTTTAAGTACTATAATTGGAATACCATCAGAGCCGGTTGCTTTAGTGGAATCAAGATTTTTGATTAAATGGGCAACATCACGTACAGATATTTGTATATCACATAGCATGTTTTCTGATACAGGAGGAAATATTATGGTTGGTGTCTTTGGTCGCAAAGGGTAGAATTAGCTGCAAAGTTTTTGGCAAATAGTTTGGCTTTGTCTGAGCGACCGACCCGTGTATCAATCTCTCCGCGTGTGAAACCACAACGTGCAAGTGCAAAGGAAAATATATCACAATTATGTAATTACTACACCTACAAGGTGCCTTTTCCAATTTTTTTTTTTTGTATTGGCACTTTTATTAATAGTACACACATGAAACTCTAGTCTTTTTCACAGTAACCTCCTCCGGCTGCAATGCACTTGTTTTAATGTTCTAACAAGTTCTTGAAGGCCTCATAGAAGTCCTTTTGTGTAAACGTATTAATGATTATTTTTCATCTCCTGAATTGTCTCATAACAGCAGTTTCTAAGGATTTCCTGGAGCCTAGGGAATAACCAAAATCACAGGGAGCAAGGTCTGGACTATAGAGAGTGGTAAACTCCATCGTGGTCTTATCTTCTCTGTGCACCATTGGGACAAACTAATGCAAATATTCCGCATCTTCAGTCCCTCTCGAATAATTGCGTAACAGTTCCCACACTGACATCAAACTGTGCACTTATTGTCTTTATAAACATACAACGATCCTTATCCTGAAATTCTTTATTTGGCCAATCAACTTTAGTGTTCTGACGTCCTTACTCAACCCACGCCTCTTATTATCTCTCACAGACTCCCTGCCTTCCTTGAATCTCTTATGCCACTCAAAAACTGATACTCGATTCATGCAAGATGGTTCAAAAGCAGTCTAAAGCATTGTATACGTTTTTGTGGCATTTTTCCAAGTTTAAAACAGAATGTTATTGCATTTCGTTCTTCAACAGGGTTCTTACGTCCAGATTACATTTTTGAAATTCACCAGCAGTGACAATCAGGCTTTAGTAGGGTGTATTCCAATTTTTGTTGTAGCTGTTTATTTGAACCTGAAATCATACATATAAGATTATAGCAATAACATACTGAATTTTCAAGAGTCTACGACAATTTTAAATGCCCGTACAAAAGAAACCTCTTTGATGAAAGTGCTATCTTGCACAAAAAAATGTTCTTACCGAACACGCGAGTGAGAAAACAACATTCAAATGAAAAAGAAAATACATAATTGTATAACTACGACACATATTTGCTTAAAACGCTTATATCTTACTAGACTATATGTCACTTGTTGAATAAGAATGTAATATAATTGTAGGCCTCAGTGAGGTAGAGGTCATGTGTGAAAGAGCGGTCAGCATGACTAATGGTAATGGGTAAAATGATGACCCAAACGGATAAGCAGAAGTTGGGAATTTGGCGTCATTTACGGAAAAGATGATTTCTGCATCTGTTTCTTTTGAGTTAAATAGTTACAAGAAAACACTGATGAGGTCGAGTATACGAATAATGTCAATGTGAACTAGTATAAATAGCGACAAAATCCCTCTCTCTACCAATCTCTCTCTTCCTCTCTCTCTCTCTCTCTCTCTCTATCTCTCTCTCGCTCTTTCGTTATCTAACTATCTGTATTTCTTTTTTCTCTTTTTCTGTATATATATATATATATATATATATATATATATAAGTGGCCTGGCAAGGCCAGAGGGGAGACAACCAAAGCAGCAATATATACAAATGTAGACAAATTTGAACATATTTTATTTGTTTGAAAATATAGATTCCTTTTTACTAATTGTCATAACATTTTTATAATAGAATAGTATTATAATTTTCAAAAAGTTTGCAAATTTTCATGTAGTTTCGTTCCATGGAACCAAAGATAGCATTTCTATATTCAATTTGGCTACGAGTATACATATATCCATATATATATATATATATATATATACATATATATATATATATATATATAGTAATTTATAAAATATATATGGCGATTAAGCTACACTGAATATTCCGCGTTTCATCTACTCTAGAACTCTTCAGCCTGAAGAGTCCTAGAGTGGATGAAACGCGGAATATTCAGTGTAGCTTAATCGCCATATATATTTTATAAATTACTAACTAGCTCTACCTACGTATTGAGCACTTTTGAAGTAAATACTTAAAGTTTACGCATAAATCTATACTTTCGTATATTAATTTTATGTGAGTAAATTAAGTAGTTATATATATATATATATATATATATATATATATATATATATATATATATATATATATATATATATATACAGGGTGTTCGGGATAAATTTGACGGTTTCGTAAGGAAAAAGATAAAGTACTATGTAACTACAAAATTTAATGAATTGAAAAAAAATTAACAGACACAGGAATTACACTACTGTCAACAAGTTTTATTCAAAATAACCACCATTAGCATCGATCATAGCCTCAATCCTGCTTTGGAACCTGGAACAAGCTGATGCTACAGTCTCCCTTTGAAGAGCCTCAAAAACTAGCTTCATTTTATCCATTAACTGGACTTTTGTATTACTGGCACAGTGATTGGTGTCTTTCTCAACTGCCCCCCATACAAAATAACCAATTGGGTTAAGATCTGGGGAGTTTGGAGGCCAAACATTTGGACTGGTGAACTCATAAAAATTTTCAGACAACCATTTTTGACTTTTCCTAGAGGTGTGGCAAGGGGCCGAATCCTGCTGCCATACATACGGCCGACCATTGGCTATTCTTGTTATCCAGGGCTTGACTACAGTGTTTAGCAATTCCACGTAGCCGTCTGAATTCAATCGGAAGCCCTCTCTGAAAAAATGAGGAGGCATCACATCACCGTCCGAGGACACACATCCGAAAACCATCACGGTTTGGGGAAATTTAGTTTGCATTACACGAGGAGTTTCCTTTGGATTGTATGCCATCTGTTATTCTGTGTGTTGTGTTTTTGATTCTGGCAAAAGTTTTTTTCATCGGAAAAGAACCAGATTGTTTGTGGTTCAGCAGGATGTTTCACTTTACTCAGAAGTTTCTCCGCCTTTGTCAAACGATTTTCACGGGCTTTTTCTGTGAGCAGCTGACCTTTGCGTCGCTTGTATGAGTAGTAGCGAAGGTCTTCATTGAGTGCAAGCTTCATGGTAGAGGTTGCAACAATCATTTCACGGACCAAAGCCCGAATTCCAATGCCAGAGTTTCTCAACCCTTTTTCCTGCAGATCTTCGAGAAATTCTGTTGTGCGAACGCAATCTGATCGCCTGTTATGGATCTTTCTTTTTGCTACAGCCTCGTAGTCTCCATTGCAAGTCTCTAGTTCATGCCTGATTGTTTTTACAGTGTTCAGGGAGCATTGGGCAGCAATCATGAGATCCTTATTTTGCTGACCGGCACGAATCATCATGATGCAAGTTATTCTCTTCCATGATTCAGGTGGGTTCCAGTTATCTATCCTCTCTGACATCTTGTATATGGATGAAGAAGGGTTCAAGCTGTAAAATGATGAGAAATGTGGGTTAATATATGTAACCTGCAGAAAAACGTAACCAAATATGAATATGTAAAATTTCTCCCGAATACCCTGTATATATACCACACTTATTGGCAATTTTTAAGTATCAAATCGTAGCGACTATTAATGAAAATGTAACAAATAAAGGCTCGTTGGAAATTGTCTCGTGGGCTTTGTGATATTTACCCTTAACATCGTATATCCAGGATATCATCCATCATCCAGAGCCTATTTTTCGCACATTTTTACAGCTATAAAATGTTCCAATCATAGCTATTTGTTTTCCTAGTTTTACATATGAATTGCAAAATATTTGATATTTCCCCGAAATCGCTGGCTTTGATGGAGGAGGAATTAAAACCTGCTGTTATGGTTTTAAATGATTTGAAATAACGATGATGAGGAGACTTGATTCTAAATATTTCTGATGTGTTATATCTGGCCTCTTTAATTTTCATGCATAAAGTCAATTCCGCAGTGTATAAGGATTATTTGATAGTGGAGATATTCATAATCGTACCTTATGTCTCAAAAGAGGGGAGATATAACATATGAGAAATATTTGGAATCAATTCTCCCTTGCTGTTATTTCAGGTTATTTGAAACCATAGCAGCAAGTTTTAGTCTCTTCTCCATCAAAGCCAGAGGTTTGGGGGAAATTTGTAACCGCATAGTTTCTCTCTCATCAAGCTAATAAAACCTCATTTTACAAAGTAGTCACGTACGAATTAATCGAAACTAAATGCAGGTCAGATAACTATGAATGAAAGTAGTATTGTTATCACATATGAAGGCAAAACTAAAAATGAGATTCCATATACAACATGTTTTGCGCACGATAAAATACTTCAAATTTACTTCATTGTGTTATAAAGAATGTCTAATTCGATTAAATAATTAATGTAGAATTTAATTGTCACGTCAATTAGTGACTACTTGTCATTTAATTATATCAATATTTATTCATGTTGTTTAATTAAATTAAGGACTTATTTCTTCTCTAAAAATACATTTATATTGCATGAAATATTTTTAAAATTATAAAATCAACCTACGCATTTGGAATATATATATATATATATATATATATATATATATATATATATATATATATTTAAACAGCATCTTCTCATTCAAACAAATGTTATTGAAGAGCATTCCTTTCCATCTTCTCCAATCTCCGAATAATTTTTTTAGCGTTTTTTTTTTTAAAGTTGGATCCATAGCGAGCGCTTTCGACAGAGATACCTCTATCATCCTCAGGCATGTTGTAGAAATTATGTTTATTCCTTTTTCTTTATTATATATATATATATATATATATATATATATATATATATATATATATATATATATATTTATCATGGTCACGTGGTGGCTTATTATGAATTAGCTGAGCGGATTTCTTTTTAATTATTATACATAGAGTATATTAATTTATTATGTATTTACAAATGTACATATTTAAAACTTTAAATCTGCTATCCTAAGCATTTTAAAATATGTCGACTATATTTGTAATTGATATTATTCATCTGCGTTTTTTTTTCTGTTTTAATATACAATGCTTCGAGTATTTTTAGTCTATTAACATTTTTCTCGCCTTGCAAAACCTTAGTGTTTTCTACCAAGAATTTTTCGAAATTCCGAATGATGGCAGCCATGTTTTCTAAATGTTGAGATATCGAACCAGAATCAGCGAGGTGGATAGTTAATATTTGCAACAATGTGTCGCTAGTATAGCCTATGTAGTTAGTATTATTAGAGATACATTCTCCTAATGGTCAGTTAAATTGGTAAACTACATTGGGTTTTTTCTAACAAATTATTTTTCTGCGAAATGTTTTTGATTACGAGGTTAGATTTCTGCATGTTTTTATAATAGATAATATTTTTTTTCTTTTTGTTATCATTGGGGGGTCACGTATCGACGGATTATATTTTTTAGAATACTTTCATCAGTTTTGGAGTTTCTGTGTAGCTGATTATGGTAATATATTTGAATAGTTTTAGAGTTTTCTTGTTGGTTATTGATAGTTTGATTCAAGTTACTGATCGCTAGATTTATTTGTTTATCTGCAAGAGTTTGGGAATTGGTTATTGACTAAAACTTGTTTTATATTTTTTAATTCATTAAAGAATATTTTTTATTTTAGGAAATCACTTTCGTATGATGTATAAGATTCTTTATTATATTGGTTTTATAACTATATGAACATTCACTTTTGAAATTTAAAATACAGGAATTAGCGGATGTGGGTTTTTTAAAAACGAAGGTGATTAATTCGTCTCTGCTAGAGTCAATGAGAATGTCTAAAAACGAGATTTTATTATCGATAATTAGTTCGTATTTGAAGTTAAGAACAGAATTACTCTGAAATTTCTCAACTCTCTTGTAGATAAACAAATAAAACTAGCGATCAGTAACTTGAATCAAACTAGCACTTAGTACTTTATCCCTTACGCCACACCTCTATGCATGCATCGTTGATTAAATAAACCGAGCCGTTTGGCATTCCTTACAGATTTCCGAGTTCGACAAGATACACTTAAAGAAGATAAAACTAAAGATAACAAACGAAAAGATAGAACGACCCAAACTCAATTCGCATTTGGAAAAGGCATGAGAGGCTCTGATTGGTTCAGCTAAATCATGTGTCAGAATAGAGGGCATGTTTGAAATATATAGGTGTTGACTATTGTTGTCGTAAAAATGACATTTTGTAATAAGGTCACCAGATTTGATTTGGAATGAAAATGTTGGTGGAATGTTCTTATAGGATCAAGTCTCCAATTTAAAACACGGTCGGTTAAGTCTGTAGAATGATTAATGGATTTTCATGGTTATTTCTCAAATGTTCCTCCATCTTTGAAGAATTAATTCCAAGTTGTTTATGGCGTCACATGTGCTTACAGATAAAGTTTATTAGCTATTAGCGAAGGTATCTACAAACAAAGAAACAAACAAACAAAAAACAACGAATGCTACCGTTCAGACTTGAAAGACAATTATAACACCTGTAAACTTGCACGCGCGTTGAGTTTATCGTGAAGCAAGGTTAGTGCAATCTCTAAGCTCATCGCTCCTTAACCGCCATTGTTAGTGTCTAGTGGCAACAAGTCTGGAACAACTAGAATCAATACTGGGATAAGCACAGAGCCATCACATTTGCACCAGGTAGTATTCTCAAATAGTCACCTATTCAGGACTGACAACATTCAACATCCTTAACTTCGGTGATCTAAGGGAACCCCTTGTGTTGATGTGATTATACCGAAAGTGTACCCAACACATTTACAAATGAGATATCCTCAGAGTGAGAATTTGGTGTTTTGACCAACAGACAGTTCATCATTCAATCTAAACCGTTTATCTCTTTTTTTTTTTTACACAGTGATCACCACTTATCAAGGCCCTGAAGCCACTCAGGGATAAGGGTTATTGCAAGTACATTACGTTAGTGTGGAGATTTGATGAAGTGTTTACTTAAGGGGGCGGTTCATTAGGAATTTGTTAATGTTGGACTTGAAGACATCCAAGTTGTAGTCCGGTGGGAAGCAGGCAGACGGAACAGAGTTCCACAGGCGTGCAGTTCTAAGAAAGAAGCATTGTTCATGGAATCCGCGTTTTGATTACGGCACAGATATAGAGTGGGGGAAATTTTTCACATTGGATTCAGCTAGACGGGTGTTTTTCGTGAAAGATTGGCGAGGGGGGACCAGATATTGGAGTTCAGACAAGCACCTGCCATGGAAATAACGATAAAACAAGGATAAGCTTGCAACGTCTCTTCTGTGGGAGAGAGGTTGCAGAGAAGAGTAAAGGGCATCCCCCACTAAGCCACGAAGTCTATTTTGTACTCTGTCAAGGCAGGATAGGCTGTTTTTAGCAGCTCCTGCCCAGATATGGCAACAGTATTCCATCCTTGGACGTACTTGGCTTTTATATAGATAGAGAATTGCATCAGTAGTGAGATATCTTCTGGAGCGGTAGAAGGATCCCACCATCTTTCCAGCGACCTTGGCAACAGACTTGATGTACGTGTTCCATTTCAGATCAGGAGTAAAGGTCAAACCCAGAAGCTTGTCAAAACACGGGGTCTCACCCAGACGAGAGCCATCCATAATAATTGATGCCAGATGGGGATCAGAGCGTTGATGCTGTAAGGATAGGAGGTTGGTTTTGGATGCATTAAAGGTAACCAGCCACATCTTCCCCCACTGAACCACGCACTCGAGATCAGAGGAGAGAGAATGAGAGAGAACTTTATCATTTACAGCGTTTGATGTGTTGCCGTAGATGGTCGTGTCATCAGCATAGATGTCAACGAATGATTTAAGTATGTGTTTAGGGAGGTCATTGATGTAGATCAGGAAGAGAGTTGGGTTAGGATTGACCCCTGAGTGACTCCAGCATTTATATTGCAGGCCTCCGATTTTTGTCCATCTACCACTACTCTTATGAGCCTATCGGAGAGAAATGATTTAATGATTGAGAAAACATTTCCAGTTATACCGTAGCTGGAAATCTTGTGAAGTAGACCCTTATGCCATACCTTGTCGAAGGCCTTTGATATGTCAAGAGCAATTGCCCTAGAAAGGAAGCCTTTGTCAAGAGATTCACTAATCCTGTGGGATATAACCGTCAGCAAATCTGCGGTAGATCTTGCAGAGCGGAAACCATATTGTGTGTTACTAAGAAGGTTATTCCTGCTGAGGTTGTTGACTATTTCTCTATTTAATATGGATTCCAGCAACTTACTCATAACACACAAGAGACTTATTGGTCTGTACTGAGACTTATCACCTGAATTCTTAAATACAGGGCAAACTGATGAGGTCTTCCAGGGTGTCGGAAAGCACTTCTCCTTAAAGCAGCGCTTAAATAGTTTCGTAAGTATGGGAGCAAGTTCTGGTTGAAGCTTTTTTAACACTATAATTGGGATGCCATCAGGGCCAGTTGCTTTACTGGAATCTAGGTTCTTGATTAGCTTGGCGACCTCCTTGCTTTTTTTACATAGGCATCACCACTTATTAAGGCCAAGAGGCCACTCGAGGATAAGTGTTAAAGAGTGTACAGTAGAAATTGGACGATATAATAACCGTTGGTAATGAAGATTCGGTAAATTTATTAACTTATATGGAATGGCTCATCAAAAACTTGTTTACGTTAGACTTGAAGACAACCATATTGTTGTCAGCTGGAAAGCAGAAAAACGGAAGACAATTCAATAGGCGTGCAGTTCAAAGTAAGAAACTTTTCTCATGGAATCTACGTTTAGGTTTAGGCACAGATAAAGAATGGGGGAAATTAGTGATAGTGTTTTCTGCTAGACCGGTGTTTCTTGTGAAAGTTTGGCGAGGGGGGACCATAGAATGGAGCTCAGCCGAGCACTTGCCATGAAAATAACGATAAAGCCAAGACAAACGAGCAACGTCTCTTCTGTGAGAAAGAGGTTGCAGGGAAGAGAAAAGGACATCTCCGTAAAGGAAGAATACACTGTAAACGAAGCCTTTCCGGCGATATCGAAATAATTGGTTTTAGCGGGCAGTGCACATTTGCCGTTTGGTTTATAGCCTTGCCTGCATTTTTGACCATAACAGAAACCTGTTCGCATTAATCACGAAGATGAAAGGGTCAGAACGAAATGGAATACGACGTTCGTACAAAATAGATTACTAAGCTTGAAACGAAACATGAAATATCGGAAAATGTCGTTGGCGTTGGCGAAATGCTGCGATAATTTTGCAAGTGCGTAGGATGGTTTCGAGTTTCTTTGCTTTGTCAAGTTCGAGTAAGAGTGAATGTTATAGAAAGAAATCGTATCTGTAATACGTGATTAATCACTGTTATCACCTGTTTTCCCTTTCATCCGGTTATGACATCCAATTTTACGCCTTCATCGATTTATAAGCATTTGTCATCTATTTCTACATCGATACGTCCTATCTGATTCACGATTGTTTTGTTTGTTTTATTTTGTTTTTCCTTCGTGTGATAAAACTATTTATGGAAGAAGAATGTTATTTTATGCAATAAAAATTCATCATTAATTAAGGCAAATCGCTACTAGAGAGTATGGTTTAACGAGTTTGTTGGGTTATTGATCTGTAAAGTCAAAAATCAAAAAGAAAATACAATTTATCTATATAAAACAACCATAATACAAAGCAACCATAATACAAACCATAATACAAAGCAACCATAATACAAACCATAATACAAAACAACCAACCAAACACCATGAATAAATGTTTGAAGATATAAAAAACTTGAAACATAACACATTTTTCCAAAATTAATAAAGTTTGCACTAAAAAAAAACGAAAAGAGTGGATATGCTGTAAAACAAAATAATCAAACAAAACAAAACAGGTTATGGCATCCAATTTTACGTTTTTATCGATTTATAAGAATTTCTTTCTTCATCGATACATTCTATCTGATTTACGACTGAATATTTGAGTTTTTTGGATCGAGTACTAAAACTTTTATATAAAACAGTATATTTTTATGTAATAATAAATCAGCGTTTATCAAGGCAAAGATCTACTAGAAGATACGAGGTAATGAGCGTGTTGAGTTATTGTTTTGTCCTTTACCCTTGTAAAACTCAATCATATTCTGTATATTTAAAATTAATAAACAATTTGCCACCACAAAACAATCAAACCAAACATGCTGAATAAATATTTTAAGATATAATAACTTTAAAGATAAAACCGTTTCTTTTCAAAAATTACTAAAGTATGCATTAAATAACCCGAAAAGGGTTAATATGACGTAAAACAAAAAAAAACAATAAAATAAAACCGGTTATGGCATTGAATTTGAAGTCTTCGTCGATTTATAAGCATTTGTTATTATTTTCTTCGTCGTTACGTCATATCTAATTGATAATTGATTTCATCATTTTTTTTTTTTTTTTTGGTATATCAAGTGCTAAAATTTTTTTTAATAGAAAAAATAATATTCAAATTTTATGTACGGATAAGTCACCGCTTATCAAAACCCAAAGACAATTTGAGGATAAAGGTCAATGAGTTCGTCAGGTAGAATGACAACACCGTAAGGGTTCGTGACGAAGGTTGAAACTTGGTATAATTTTATTTAAGAATTTATAAACATTGGACTTGAAAACTATCATGTTGTAGTTATCTGGGAAACAGATCCATGGTATTTTGATCTGCAGACAGACAGTTCTTGACAAGAAACTTTGTTCATGGAAGTCCCGTTTAGTTTTAGGTACACAGTGTAAGATAGAAAAAAATATTCGCAGTTTTAGCAGTTAGACAAGTTCTTTTTTTCAGTTATAATAACTGTTAAGTTTGCAGATTGAAACAAGTAACGTAGAAAGCAATACAAATGACGACTCAACAAACAAAGGTAGATCAAATAAGAAGTGTATTAGGAAAAGGTATATTTACAGGATATTTATATAATGGTGTCAAATAAGAGAGTCTTTGCTGGAGAAACATATCTGCTCTCGGCGGCCTTCGGTGGCTTCTGGTGAACACACACTCAGACTAACTGAGTCTTCCTATTTATGTGTAATTACTATCCACATATGCAAATGAATGTGTGCCACCGCAACACCCTCCTCCCAAGATTTGAAGTCGCAGAGATTTCAATATCTGTTTCTCTTGGGATTTAACATTAATGGTTCATTAAACTTTCTTTTTCTACCTGATCTTCGGGGTTCAGGTGTATATTGAGGCGGTTCCAAATTAAAGGATTCGTATATGATGTCCATGGTTTCCTCCTCTTCAACTGCTGTTGTATAATCACGATCTTGAATGTGGCGTTTTTTTTATTTGGTTCAGGTGCCTTTTATGTATATTTTGTGGACCTTTAATCATGTATGTACAATCACCAATGCGTTTATCCACTACTCCACATTCCCAGTAAGAAGTGTTATTCCTGTAGCACTTAAAATATACTCGATCTCCCGAGTTATATTTCTTTCTTATCATGTGTGTAGTGTTTCGGACAATTGCATGTCTTGGCAATAGTTCATCAAACGCTGATTTCACCTTTCTGGCAAACATTAAATCAGCTGGTGATATATTTGACGGGGTATTAGGGTGCGGTGTTATCCTATATATTTGCAAAAATTGTTGCAAAGCTTTTTCCGTTGGTATCCCAATGGATTTTTTCAACGCTCGTTTTAACGTGTCCACGAACCTCTCCGCGAGGCCGTTCGATCTTGGATGATACGGCGGAGTAGTGATATGCTTTACTTGGAACGTGCCACAAAATTCCTTAAAGTCTATGGATGTGAATTGAGTTCCATTGTCAGTGACTAGTGTGTCTGGTACACCAAATCGTGTCAATAACTCGTGTAGGAATCCTATTGAGTTGTTCGTTGTTGGATTCCTGCAACGCGTTACCTCAGGCTATTTTGTATAACTATCTACTACAATTAAGTAGTAATTTTCTCCTAATGGACCAGTGAAGTCCATGTGGATTCTCAACCATGGGTGGTCGGTTTTCGGCCAAGGTTTGTGTACTATAGGTGGGGATTTTGCCGCTAACTGGCATCCTTTACATCTATTTATTGTTGTAACTATGTCGACATCCATGTTACGCCAATATACGTAGCTTCTCATTAGAGACTTCATCCGATTTATCCACGGATGTCGTGTGTGGAAGTCTCTTAAAATCCTCTTCTGCAACGTTTTAGGTATTACTACTCTCTCGCTATATAATAACACATCGTTACATATGGAAAAAAATTCCTGAACCTTTTTGTCATTTATAATTTTTTTTCTTTTATATCATTTATATATTCATCTTTATCGGCTTCTTTTTTAATGTCCGACAATGTTACCGGTAGTTCTTTAATGATGTTTGCTACCATATTTTTCACTTCGACGTTTGTTCGAATTGATGCAATCACTGATTCTTTCAAATTATGTTTCTGTGATATCAGTCTTCAAAGTCCATCCGCATGGCAAATCTTTTTCGATGCTAGATGTTGTAGCTGGAAATCGTAATTCAGTAGGATCGTACCCCAGCGCAGCAATCTATTTGCGGTGTATACAGGCAATCCTTTTTTTGATCCGTAGATTGTGACTAATGTTTTATGGTCGGTTTCAAGTATGAATTGTCTACCATATAAATATCGGTGGTATTTAGTCACTGCAAAGATTATACTCAACGCTTCTTTTTCAATCTGTGAATACGCCTTCTCTGCTGGAAGCAGCGTTCTTGAAGCGTAAGCTATCGGCTTTCTAGATCCATTAGGCATGATATGTTGAATGCATGCTCCTATGCCGTAGGAACTAGCGTCACTTGCGACGACTATATTTAATTTTGTGTCATAGTGAGTTAGAAATAATTCAGATGTTAGTGCGCTCTTTATTTTGTCAAAAGCGGTTTGACATTCTTGCGTCCAGTTCCAAGGTGTGTCCTTTTTTAGCAGCTCATTTAATGGAGCTCGCAAATTATGCATCCCTTCAATAAAAGATTGGTAATAATTTGCGAGTCCTAAGAAACTCTGCGAGGTTGTTACGTTATTAGGTCCTGCCATGTTTTTATTGCCGCAGATCTTTTGGGGTCTGGACGTCGCCCATGTTTATTTATTATATGTCCAAGATACTTAATTTCGCTCATACAAAAGTTGCATTTATTTTCTTTTACTTTAAACCCGAATTCTTGTATTCGAGTGAATACTTGTTTTAAATGCTCCTTATGTTCTTCTAGGGATTTGCTCCGGATAACAATGTCGTCCAGGTATGCACATGCGCACTCAATACCACTTAGCATTGTGTCCATCACTTGTTGAAAAATAGCAGGCGCTACTTTGATGCCAAAAGGCAACCGGTTGTATTTGTACAATCCCTTATGCGTGTTGATGCATAGTATTTTTGAGCCAGTCTCCTCGACCGGTATTTGTAAATACGCGTCGCTCAAGTCTATCTTGGAGAAGATATTACCACCATTCAACTTTGTGAATATTTCCTCTGGGCTTGGTAGAGGGTAATGGTAATCTTGTAATATGGAGTTTAGACCTGTCGAAAAGTCTGCGCACACTCTGATTTCATCATTCTTTTTCTTTACATATACAGTGGTGGCTACCCAGTCGCTATGCTTTATTTTTTATAGTATTCCTGTCTGTTCCAATCTGTTTAATTCTTTATTAATCTTTTCCAACCCAGTGAACGGAACGTTTCGCTGTTTTCTAAAAAGTGAGCTGGTGTTTTCTTTAAGTTCAAACGAAGCCTTAAATTTATTGCAACGACCTAATTTAGTCATAAATACATCAGGGAATAATTTTTTTAAGTCCTCTTTTATATTTTCTGTTGTTGGAGTAGTACATTCTATTTTTTTACAGAATGTATTAATTGGCTTATGCCAGAGTCCAAATTTCTCAATTAAATCAGGTTTTCGCTATTTTCAATACGAACATTTTAAATTTATTCGTAATCCCTTTCAATTTTATCGGAAGGATAACTTCTCCTTCAAATTTACCGTCCGAGCTGATTTACTTGTTTTCATCATGGTTGGTTTACCCAACTTTTTCCATGTATTCAAGTTTATTATAGAAATATCGGATCCTGAATTCAGTTGTAATTTTATTGGCGTTTTAAATATTGGCGTTTTAAATATTTCCGATTTTTTTCGAATTTTTCATTTGATTTTGTTTGCTGTACTCTCTTTCTAGTGAAATCTTTATATCTGCAGCAATCGCTTTTGTGTCCGACTTTCTTGCAAATGTAGCATTTTTTCTTCTTATAAGGGCAATCTGATTCCCAATGTCTTTCTGCGCATTTCTTACAGTTATATCTAGGAAGAGACTTGTTATATTCTTTACTATAATTATAATTATTATATTTGGAATATCTCGTTCCGTTTTGACTGCTTTTATTTGTATAGTTCTTGGTTGGTGTGTATGGTTTTCTAACCTTTCTTACATATGCCACTCCGGATTCTTCTATCTTTTTTTAATCCATTTTTAGTGTAATGGCCCTTTCACAATCCTCTGCTAATTTCTGAAGTGTTAAATCTTGCTCAGATTCCAGCTTAGACAACACTCGTCTGCGTATTTCTGCATTTTTCGTGGAGACTAACCCTTGTGTGAAGATTAGGCATTTGAAATCTTCTACTGTTAGTTCCGCTAGCTTAAAATTATCACAGTTTTTATTGACAACTGATGCGTATGTCAAATAATCTTGGTTGTCCATCTTCCTTAGATTCATACACAATCATCTCTTATGAAAAAGTGATATATTCGGATTAAATAATTCTTTTAGTAATTTTACAGCTTCCATGAAATCTAATTCCGTAGTTTTTTTAGGTAGTATATAGTCTACGAACTTGCTGTGTTCTCTTACACCCAACTTCCTGAGTAAAAGGCTCACTTTCTGGCTATTTGGCCAACTTTTGCAGTCCAGTTGAAAGACATCCTCGTATCTTGTATAGTATGCTTCAAAAGTCTTTTCTTCCTCCGGCACATAATTAAATGTGTTCATGCTATTAAATATAGTTGTATGCGAGAAATCAATACTGTCGACATTTTCTCGATTAGTCTTTAATAGTGCCAGTGATTTAGCAAAACGTTCATTTTGCCTTTCTTCATATTTAAATTGTAATTTCTTCTGCCTTTCTTCTTGTTCAAGTTGTTATTTCTTCTGCCTTTCTTCTTGTTCAAGTTGTAATTTCTTCTGCCTTTCTTCTTGTTCAAATTGTAATTTCTTTTGCCTTTCTTCTTGTTCCATTTGCCATTTCAATAATTTCTCCTCTCTACGTGCATCTAGCTCGGATTGCGCCTTTTGTTGCGTCTGAAAAAATTGCATTAACATTCTAAATAAATCTTCCATTTTTTTTGTATCCTTCAGTAGCAGTAATGCAGTTACAAAGACAAACTGTACAATTTCACATGCAACACAATATCCGTATCATATAAAATGGCTTGTGTTACAAAAAAGATTGTTCATAGTTCCTGTTTTCAATAGTAATATCGCTGCTCGAATAATATTTGTTCACTTCGCTAGCGAGTCAAACTCATCCAACCACAACATAAGAACTGAGGCTTTTGCTGAAAAAACAAAATACGATTTACTTTTCCGTTTTGGGCATTTCCTAATAAATAACAGCCGAACTTCAGTATAACTCTTTCCATAGAAAAAAAAAAGTTTTTCAACTCGAGTCACAATTGAAAAAAATAAAATGTATGGACTACATTTAAATTTTTTTTTTTTGCGTGACGTTTTACTGTCTTATATCCGTTATCCAGTGACAACTTTAGTTTTAAAAAAAATATTTCCTTGATTTTAGTTTAACTGTGGTATTTTTTTTTTAAATACCGAAGAGAAAAATTTGGTTTACCAAAAAGTCTTTAGTTGGTATTTACAGCAATTTAGGAAATCCACTGGTGAACTTTTTTTTTCTTCGTATGTTACTTCCTTGTAATTTGGTAATACGAATCTGTTTGTCGTTTTACAAAAATTCACTTTTACAGTTTATTTTTTTTAAGATGGATTCCACGGGAAACGGCGTAAATCGTCGCTTTTTTTTGCCACGTTCGAGTTTTTTTTTCTTTGAGACTGCAATTAAAGGTTTTGATTTGTCTCTTTTTTTCCGACTAGTATTTTAGTAAATAAAATACTATTAATCGAGGTTACTTTTTTTTTACCTGAATGTAGTTTTTGTTCTTGGAATTTAGGAAACAACCGTTTCTTTCTTTTAGTATTGTACTTCGCGAGGAAAATATTTTACAGTTTTCCAATGATCGCTGAATTATTCATTTTTTCCGCTTGAGTCGAACTTCTCTTTAGCGTAAAATCCGTTTTTACGACTATTTCGTTCGTCAAAACTTGTATTCCTTAGAAAGGTCAACCGCTGTACTTTTTTTTAGTGAGTCCTTTCCATTTCTTCGTCAAACTGTTATATTTGACGTTCATCCTCGTCGTCACTGTTAAGTTTGCAGGTTGAAACAAGTAACGTAGAAAGCAATACAAATGACGACTCAACAAACAAAGGTAGATCAAATAAGAAATTTGTTAGGAAAAGGTATATTTAGAGGATATTTACATAATGGTGTCAAATAAGAGAGTCTTTGCTGGAGAAACATATCTGCTCTCGGCGGCCTTCGGTGGCTTCTGGTGAACACACACTCAAACTAACTGAGTCTTCCTATTTATGTGTAATTACTATCCACGTATGCAAATGAATATGTGCCACCACAACAATAACGATAGATTTATTTTAATCGTTCCACCATTTTTTCTTCTTTCCCCCCGATAATTTGATTTTATTTTAGTCGCTCCCCACGTTTAAATTCGTTTCCCTATAATAATAAAATAAAATTTTCAAAAAGTCTCGATTTGGCTTTTAGAAAAGTGATGGCGAAACCTAGTCGGCCAACTCTGCCACATTATCTGCTTTTTTTTTGTTTTGTTTTTTTTTGTTAATCTTTATTAAATGTTTTCCCTCCGTCCTTCTTTTTATCATGGATACAAAAACACTCAGTTTTCGCTTTTTCAGTTATAATATATATATATATATATATATATATATATATATATATATATATATATACTAGCTGTACCCGGCCACGCATTGCTGTGGCTCAGTTTGTTAAAATGGAACACATGTGAAAGTAGAGAAAAGTTTGATTTTTTTTTTCAAGAGAATGTACAAATTATTTTTTTTTAACAGATGTTAAGAAAATAAACAGAAAAATACTTCCATCATTAATTATGCAAAAAAGTAAATAAAATGTTGATTTAGTGTTTCAATATGCTTATAAATTACGATAAAACTTGCTGAGTATGCACTGTTTTACGGTTGTTGTAAAAATTGAACGGAAACTTAAATTTCGCTTCATTTTAATCTTTCTTAATTTTTTAATTGTGCCCCCCCAAACGAATATAATCAAAACAGTAACATTCAACAATTGTACTTTATGTATATAAAACACAAAATGGGTGTTTGTATTACTGTACACATAGATTCGAAAAAGTTGTCAAAAAACAAATATATAACAAATAAATGTTATCAAAGGCAAGATAAGTTACTTTTCTGCCAAACTGGATATATTTTTTGTGTTTTTATTCAATTTAACATATTTATTCAGCTCGAAAAACATACAGTGTTTACCGATGTATTCGAAAATTCAAGATGGCGTCTCACACCCTCTTTAACACCGTAAGTATGGAAAAAGGTGTTATAAATAAAAAACTATAAAAAATACTATTAAAAACCCGCCGAATATATGTCAACCTATGTCACGGTAACATATATTGAGCGAGTTTTTAACAGTATTTTATCCGTTTTTTTTATTTATAACATCTTTTCCCACACTTACCGTGTTAAAGAGAGAATCAGACGCCAATACATCGGTAAACACTGTATGGTTTTCGAGCTGAATAAACATGTTACATTGAATAAAAACACGAAAAATATATCCAGTTTGGTAGAAAAGTAACTTATCTTGCCTTTGATAACATTTATTTGTTATATATTTCTTTTTGGACAACTTTTTCGAATCTATGTGTACAGTAATACAAACCCCACAAAATATTTATTAAAAAAAAAAATTTTTTTAAAAAATGTTAATAACGAAAGGGAAATAATTCCATTTTTAAACGAAAAAGTCAGTTTACCTAACTTACTGTATTAATGCTATTTTTTTAAGCAAGAAAAAAAACGTAAATATCCAGATACGGTACTACAGAACACCGACCACTCTAATTTGTTTTTTTATAGGTAATTGAGGTCGCTGACAACGAATCTGATAGTCAAACTTGGGGCAAATTTACCGTTTGCATGGTATTTACCCCTGAACCCACGAACTTCTTTCCACCATTTTGCAGCTTCCGTTTATGCTACGCGCATGCACGCTGGAGCATAAACGACGGCTTCACCAAGCAAACTACGTTGGGGGGAGGGGATTTTTTTTCCAGGACATAGAATTTTCTAATTTTCAAAAATACATTATAGCGCTTTTTGGGTGGAAAATTTAAAATTAGCTGAAAAAGAAATAAAATAAGAAAAGGAAAGCACACCAAGTTGGAGTAAGGGGGGTAATTTATCTGGGGGGTTTTTTGTTTGTTTTTTTTTTACCTGGAACATCGAATTTTCAAATTTTCCGTAGGTAACGCACAGACATTTACCAATTAGAACACCATTTAACATTTTCCGAAGATTTTACTTTGTATATTGGGGGCGCGAGCGGGGGTGATGTTGGCGCGTGCGCGCCCCAACATCACATCCCCCCCCAAACAAATTAGAGTGGTCGGTGTTCTGTAGTAGCGTATCTGGATATTTACCAAAAAAATATTTAGGTTTGGCTATAAATTCCTAAACTAATTTCACCCTAAATAATTTAGGTGACTGAAATAGGAATCTAATTGAATTTTTAATTTTTTGAATAGTATGTGAGAAATTCATTTTTCTTCGAGTTATATTGAATTCATTAATACGGACTACACATAGATTCGAAAAAGTTGTCAAAAAATCTATATGTAACAAATAAATGTTATCAAAGGCAAGATAAGTTACTTTTCTACCTAACTTGTTATATTTTTCGTGTTTTTATTCAATGTAACATGTTTATTCAGCTCGAAAACCATACAGTGTTTACCGATGTATTGGAACATTCAAGATGGAGTCTGATTCTCTCTTTAACACGGTAAGTTTGGGAAAAGATGTTATAAATAAAAACCCGGATAAAATACTGTTAAAAACTCGCTCAATACATGTTACTGTGACATAGGTTGACATATATTCGGCGGGTTTTTAATAGTATTTTTTATAGTTTTTTATTTATAACACCTTTTTCTAAACTTACGGTGTTAAAGAGGGTGTGAGACGCCATCTTGAATTTTCGAATACATCGGTAAACACTGTATGTTTTTCGAGCTGAATAAATATGTTAAATTGAATAAAAACACGAAAAATATATCCAATTTGGCAGAAAAGTAACTTATCTTGCCTTTGATAACATTTATTTGTTATATATTTGTTTTTTGACAACTTCTCCGGATCTATGTGTACAGTAATACAAACCCTTTTTTTTTTGCTGTTGTTTCTTGCTTTTTACACTTTTAGATCATATTTTAAACTAAACTTCGGAGCTTGGAATGCCCCCCACCTAAAATGTACTTGGAAAAATCGATTTTATAGTGAGATTTAAGAATTGTTAAAAAAAAAAGGTGAAAAACAAAACAAATAATCAATAAATAATTGTTACCAAAGGCAATAAATGCTACATTTTTTTTACTTACATGAATGAGTTTATTTTATGTTTTAAAGTATTTTCAAGCGCTTTTCTTTATTTTTTAATAATCTAATGGGGGTGTTTGGGTGCCAAATACCTCCAGATTTTCTAGAATTTCCCGCTAGATTGTAAACGAAATCTCCAGATCTAGCAGGAAACCCGCTTAATTGTAACACTGGTCACGTGACAGGAAGCGGTAATAAATAATTGTCCCTAAATAAAAAATGGCCTCTCGGTACAAAGAAATCCACCTATTTATCATAGAAAAATTAAGTATAATGTTATAATTAAAAAGAAATATATAAAAACACACATGGATATAGTAAACATATTATACCAAAACGTGGAAGCCATCCATCCAGTGGTTTTTTAGACAATTAATTCCGAACGAACCAACAGTTACATTTATATATATATATATATATATATATATATATATATATATATATATAGAGAGAGAGAGAGAGAGAGAGAGAGAGAGAGAGAGAGAGAGAGGGGAGGGAGAGAGAAGCTCCTTTAGTCTTTGACAGACTATGGATACACACGTAGGGGCGCCTGCGCGTGAAATTTTTGTCGCAGGGTGTGAAATCTTCAACCACACCTCTCCTGAGTCGACATTGTTAAATACCAGTGGCAAGTGAAGTGAATGTACAAGATGACTGGAAATAGATGCCGAGATAAGGGGAGAGCATGTCTAAAAATCCCAAATTGCTATCCATCTGGTACTAACCAGGCTCAACCTTGCTGAACTCAACTCTGGTAATCTGACGAAAAGCAGTATGTGAACTCGATTTTATATACATGCATATATATATATATATATATATATATATATATATATATATATATATATATATATGCATGTATATAAAATCGAGTTCACACACTGCTTTTCGTCAGATTACCAGAGTGTCTAGCCGCACTGATGAGCTGGAAACAGCGAAACAGTACTGTATGTGGATGACTATATATATATATATATATATATATATATATATATATATATATAAAGAGAGAGAGAGAGAGGGTGTAATTAACTAATTAACTAATGGAAAATCATAAGTCAATCAAAAAAATAGAAATTAAAATGAACAAAGAAATAAACGTGTGACTTACATTTTGCGTTCAGTTTATTTGATAAATTTGGAAGCAAAATTAAATTCATATTTTTTTTATTTTACTTTGTGTTATGATATTCTGTAGGAAAGGGGATAATTTATGAGGTTTTCCTACAGAATAAAAAAAGCAAACAATGGGATACATTTTACTTTTAAAATCGTCCAAAAATGTCATCAGGAATGTTTATTAATCTGCAGTTTTTATTTTATTTTATTTTATTATTGGATTGATGAATAACGCGTACAGAATATATCGGCAAGTTGAAATTCAGATTGTTTATTTGCCGACATAGCGTTAATATATATATATATATATATATATATATATATATATATATATATATATATATATATATATATATATATATATATATATATATATATTCTTTTTAAAATAAACTATATTTATTTATGTATTTCTTTTCTTTTTGGTGCATTCATTTATGTATGTAAGGTACTAAATTAAGATGACCTTGTAACTGACCTAGCGCGTCAGCGATGCTGGAGAGAATATTGCGTTAATCTCTCACACGAAATTGTTTAGGGCAGACCGCCAGATGATGAAATAACACTTCCTTCAGGACAAGGCGGAATAGAAATGTAAATAGTGTTGGCACATTCCGCTTCCGGGGAATTGCGATGTAAACGAAGTTTTGTGGAAAGGAGGTACGGATCACTCTCCATAGCAGATCTGTAATCGGTTTTGCCGATCAATGTCAGGATTTGCGAAAACGGTCAACTGCCCCATTATGACGTTAATAATCAAGAAGTATTTGAAGGAAAGCATCGGAGGAATGTTTAGAGGAATATGGGCATTATCGACAGCTTTTAAAGGCATCTATAGTTAAAGAGTTAAACATTAACCTAATTGATTTAGTGTAAGACTTCTTATTTATTTATTTTCACTTCAAGTGGCTGATTTCTTTGTGGCTAACATTTGATTTCTATATAATATTAGTATGTCGCTCGGCGGTGTCCAGCAGTAAATAAAAACACTGAAATATGATATTTTAATTCATACAGATTTCGTATTTATTATTACAGAGCAAATTTTCTATTGATTATTATATTGTACCAAATATATTAAGTAACCTTGCTTGGCCCATGCATCGCTTTCATCATTTGTAAGAATGTCATCTCCCCATTTCCCGTCCTTTTCAAGATTTCCTGTCTCTAAAAATATGCTGTAAATAATATGCAAATATTACTAAAAATCTTTTTTGTTCTTTTTATTTTTATTTTTAGAATTTTACAAATTATATGCAAATTGAAAATATTAATTAATATATAAAATTTGAATAAAAGTAAAATAGTTTTTTTTATTTATAATAAACTACTTAACAGGCCAAACTTAAACTAATGTAAAAAAAATTCAATAGGTCAGCAAAATATTATAAATATGTAATTATATAACAGTTCATCGTTGACAAAACTTGTGATTATTTTTCTTAGCCAATTTTGGGATACGCGGATTAGTGCTTGAAAGGGCACAACGCAGGTCATTTCCCATCTCTAATCTATTGCGCTGCTTCATTGAATTTGCAACAGAGTTGGAAATCTTGACTTATAAAGATATTTTGAAACAAACGGAAGCTATTTCTGTAACGTTTTGGATAGTATAGCATATCAGAGGCCAAATATCTGTTATTGAGTTTTCATTGAACATATCTCTTATTCCCGAATCATTTTTAGATCCAAAACCTCATCTTGGCAATCATCAGGAACTTATCTAACTAACAATTTGAATGGATTTCTAGCTAAATCTAACTCATCATCACTAAGTTCAGGGAAATAGCGCCTGAATTCATATTCAAGTGCTGTCAAATCGTGCAATATTTTATTTATTTATTTTATATATATATATTTTTTTTTTGCAAATGATGGAAGCACCTTGTTTTCACTACAAACATCGAGGATGACATTTCCTCAAACATTGCGACATTTTTTGTATTTACTCTTCTCTTCCAAATTTCAAGCTTGCTCATGAAAGTTTTCAAGGCATCTACGAATTTTATAATATTTGTATTCCTTCTTTGCATCTGAAGATTCAGTTTATTCAGTTGCTCGAATATATCAACCAAATAGGCAAGACGCATGATCCATTCGTCATCACTCAGCGAGACAGAAATTTTTTTCCATAACGTTTCGCTGACTTCTGTCTTCGGTGAAGAACCGCTAGGCGTCGAAATTACTATGCGTTCCTTTCTCCCACCATCACAACAATGATCGTATATTATCATTATTATGCTATTCGAAAATGAGGCTACATCGAAGGAAGATCACTCTCATATTCTTGTCCAGAATTTCCAAATTGGCTTTTGAAAGTGTGATGTACGGACTAACAAAGGAAGGAACAATCAGAATAATATATAGATTTGGATTATAATTATTCTAATCTTGAATATTATTTGCGTAATGCTTCGGTTTATATAACCTGTTCTTTGGGTGTGTTTTATCGACCTCGGGAAGCTGCACAGAACTTCGAACGGAACTCCTTATTTAATGTACAGAGGGGCTTGTTCCGTCAGTCATAATTGAGTAGAATTCTAAAATAATTCGAAATTGCATGTCTCTTAAACCTTGTGACGTGTCGATATATATATATATATATATATATATATATATATATATATATATATATATATATACGTTTTATTTTTTATTACCGTATCTTTCTTTTAAGTTACATTATTGTTTCAGCTACGCGGCCGTTTTTTTTTTGTTTTTTTTTTGTCGTCTGTAGCTTTCTCAGACTTTTAAAAGTATGAGAAAGCTGCAGACGGCCAAAAAAATGGCTGAGTAGCTGAAACAATAATGTAACTTAACAGAAGATACGGTAATAAAAAATAAAACGCATATTTGCTCTACAACAGTATTGAGCACTTTCTTCAGTTTTTATTAATTACCATTTCTATTATATATATAAGCGAGATTCCTTTTATCAAACAATAAATTCTTAACTGGAATATATGTGTCCATATTTTGATTTTCAGAATTTAAATTTAACCACTAAACTTATATATATATATATATATATATATATATATATATATATATATATATATATATATGAACACTAAAGACAATCAATAGACGTTATACACACATTCAAGGAAGTAGACGATTACATATTGTTAAAACACGTATATATATATATATATATATATATATATATACATACATATATGTGTGTATATATATACGTGTTTTAACAATATGTAATCGTCTACTTCCTTGAATGTGTGTATAACGTCTATTGATTGTCTTTAGTGTTCATATGTGTGAATATTTTTATAACACAGTAACAACTATTAACGATGAACACTTACATAGACAGTCTTTACCAAATGGATGGATAACATTGTCGGTGGGGTCACCAGCAAAAGGCACATACCTTCTCAAAGTTTCTTTCCTGAAATTAAAAATGTGTTTCATTCCAAAAGAGAAACGCCAAGAAGTTAATTATATTTTGATATATTCATTTATTTCCATGCTGGGACTCTTCTCGGAATTTGGGCACACTTTGTACAAGTTTACAAATTGCTATTTCGCCCCTCTGACTTCCACGGGTGTCACGTACAAATCTTGGCGCACAAGACGTACGTTCGTCCGCTAATACGTTGGATATCAAATTAATCTGTCTTCATATATCGCTAAACATTTTTTCTTAACTCAAACCACGTGACTAATAATAAATCTACGTAACACAAAACAAACAATCATTTTCATTTTGTTGCAATACGTCTTTGTCACGTGAGTTTGTTTATGTTTGCTATGAAAACTAATATTCCTTTTCATCAAGTAAACATTTATGGAAATTATTTTAACATAAATAAGTTTATCTGTAAATACCTCTTTTAGGTGACATTTCATTTAGACTTACGAAACGCAATCATAATAATAATCAACTACATTATTTTCTGGAAACCAACTAAATAACACTTAAAACTGAATTGGCCTTTTTCAAGATGTAGCTTACGAACTAACAAATAAAGAATCAAACAGAATAGAATATAAACCATGCATAAAATCTGAAGAAAAACATTTTGAAATTAATAAATATGCTAGTATATTCGACGTATTTACAAAATGGAGAGATGATATTCCGCCACCTGGGAAAGGTCATCCTGCCATGATCTTAAAATAAAAACCAAAAGCAATTTTATTACCTGTAACAGAATATCTCTTCGCATTCTGTTCAGGCCGCTAAACTGCGTTTTTCCCAGAAAACTAATGCTTTATCCAACTTCGAAAAAGAAATGCAAATTTTCAAACTGCAAGATCAGGAAATGAGTTGCAAAACTCAAATGAATAATTAATACTGATGAGAAAATGTACACTCCAATCGGATCAGTTAAAATGCTGTAAATCTTAGAAATAAATAAGAAATGAATTTCACAAAGGAAATAACAGAAAACAAAAGAATACTTTCTAAGTTTTAATGGATTTTGCAAATACTTTCTTTTTGTGAGCAGAGGAAAAATGGAATTGTCGATGATATAAAAAATAAGCTCGCAACAATTGTAAAAATTGTAAAGAAATCTTCAAAATGTTTTAGATCTTACAAAATCCAGACGAAAAAAACTCAAACCTCATTTTCGTTTTATTTATTGAGACTTTCCTTACACTTGATGTTGGCGTCAGTTGCAAAATATTTGTCAAACATGGCAGACACGTTGACATCACACATAAATTGTAAATGATATAAGCTTGTACACCAGGTGCTAAAACATTAAAAACTATTTTGGTTACATTTTTTTTCGATAAAACTTAGATCATGGAAAACTATTTTATTAATACTTCACTATATAATAAATACCAATGGATATATATGTGTGTGTGTTGTGTGTGTGTGTGTGTGTGTGTGTGTCTGTGATTTTCAGAATTTGAGAGGTTATATATAATAAATTCCACCTAAACAACATCGCAGATCACAAGAGCCATGACAGTCAACGAACTGGAAGTCCAAGACTCGAGTTTCGCCCTCATTTTGGGCTCATCAGTTAGACACATCCGAACCCCGAGCCTCTTGTCGAGACGAAGTAGATTCATTTCACAGTCGGATTTCGGCGCGGTTTGCTTGATCTGTGTTGGTTAATTGAATTTCTTGTGTGCGAGACGTTTGCTCAGTTGGTAGAGTGCTTGCCTCGCATGCAAGAGGCACGGATGTGTCAGCAAGAGAATGCTGAGTTCGGATGTGTCTAACTGATGAGCTCAAAATGAGGGCGAAACTCGAGTCTTGGACTTCCAGTTCGTTGACTGTCATGGCTCTTGTGGTCTGCGACGTTGTTTGGCTGTGGAATTTATTATATATATATGTATATATATATATATATATATATATACAAAAAATTAGAAAATATATATATATATATGGCAATTAAGCTTAATTGCCATATATATTTTCTAAGTTTCTACCTAGCTCAACCTATGTATTGAGCACTGTTGAAGTAAATACTTAGTTTACGCATAAAATTATACTTTCGTATATTAATTTATGTGATTAAATGAAGTTGTCATATATATATATATATATATATATATATATATATATATGCATGGATTATCATATAATGATTAGATAACTCTGACTGCGATAAAGACCGTTTAAAAATAAAATATTTAATTTCAACGTTATTTTACGCGGTTAACGGTAGCCGAATTGATACGGTCCTTGCTTATTAAGCCAGAGATGACTTGTGTGGCCGGGTTCGGATCTATCGACTTGTGTTAATCGTGACACCCTGCACTGAAGATTCCCGAAAGAATGAAACACTAGTGTCTGTAGGTATTTTATTATTGCAAATTATATTGTTATAATGACTGAACTTATGCATTCATGGCGTTAAATTTCTATCTCGTTGTTGTAGGTGTTGACGGCCTTGGATTCAAAGAAAGCATCCTCGGTCATAGTCATAGTCAGAAGCAAATATGCATCACTTAATCCATCAATGCGGAAAATATGAACCGATCAACATTCACCGACGCCTGTTGAACGTTGACCAAGCCGATGCAGTTGATGTCAGTACCGTTAGGAGATGACTGCGTCAGTTTCAGAGTGGCGACAGATATGTGAGTTACAAAGTGCGCTCTGGATTTTTACGACCGAAGCAGCAAAAAAGGCTGGCAAAAGTGCATTGATAATGGCGGTGATTATGTAAAAAAAATAATTTCTGGAGCAAACATTCGCTCGTTTTAATGGAATAGAATTGTTTACATTGTTATATTTAGAAATATCATTTAATATATATTATATAATTATATATTTAATCTAAATTACGAGTATTTTCAATTATTATTAGCCGACATCAGTTGCCTTTTAAAACGAAAGTAACTTTATTCATTTTAAGTATATAAGTTATGAAAACATATATGTCAAATAAGTTAAACAGAATATTCCGCGTTAGATTCTCGTAACGAATTCTCACCAGCCTTACTAATTCTCACGAGAATGAAACGCGGAATATTCTGTGTAGTTACATTGCCATACATATTTTGATAACTTACTACCAAGCTCTACCTATGTAGTGAGCACTGTTGAAGTAAATACTAAAAATGTACGCATGAAATTATATCTTCGAATGCTAATTTATGTGATTAAATGAAGTAGTTATATATATATATATATATATATATATATATATATATATATATATATATATATATATAATAGGAGACATTATTTTTAGAATGGCCTCTCTCTCTCTCTTTCTCTCTCTCTCTCTCTCTCTCTCTCTCTTTCTGTATATACATAATAATGTCTCCTGATATCCTATTTTTCATTTCGCCCGAGGAAATTGCAACTTTCATTGTTATGATGACTGAATTATGCATTCAAGACCAGAAAGTGTAATCTCTCTATTGCAGATATTTATGGTGTGAGACCCTAACAACGCACACCTGTCATGGGCGTGCGTAAGAAGTAGGCATCTGTCATTGAGCTACTGGGAAAAGTGGATTGAGAATGGTGATAAACTCGGGGGCACAAAAGGTGGCTTGTTTTAGTTATAAAACTCCCGTCTTCGTAGCCTTTCAACTTTTGTAGTTAAAAAATAGAGGCTGTACTTTTGTAATTATCCTATAAATATATATATATATATATATATATATATATATATATATAAAGTTGAATATATATATATAAAAATATATATATATAAAGTTGAATATATATATATATATATATATACTCATATAGCCAGTAGAGTTTAGTTTCCTAGAAGTACATCCAATGAAACAGCATGTGTCTACCAAAATAGTGCTCAATGAGTGAACAGAGCAGGTATATTAATTTTATTTATACAAACATTAATGGCTACATATGTGCATACATGTTTCTGTAATCACCCACGTTGGGGGATTACGTCTTCAGGCCAGGAATTACCGTCGAAAGTGATATTTCCACCAAATACATTTTCCTATTTCGTTTATCAAGTTAGAATGCAACCTGGGTAAGAGTCATAAAAAACGGTGAGAGGATAAAAAACGGTGAGAGGATAAGTGAGGTCTTTGAAGATAATAAACATCTTTTTCATTTCCCTTTCCCCCCATCCAACCTAACCTTTGGTTTTTATGGCATAAGGTACTTGAGAATTTAGTTTTTTTTGTCTTGGAGTCTGTAAATTAAGAACATTAGCTATGGTCAACTAAGTACTGACCGGTGCCTTTCAATCCACATCCATCTACACATACATGCAACACACACACAACACACATACACAGACACCGCCACACATACACACTTACGTTAATACATATATTCAAAAGCGGAATAAAGTTAAAATAAGGTAAATAAAACAAAACAAAAAATAAATAAAATTAAATAAAAATAAATAAAAATAAGATAAAAATAAAAACAAACTAACAAACAAAATATGAATAAACATAAAACACGAAAGTTATCTAAACCCCACATACATTCTTGTAATCTATATTGTTACAACAATCATATACGAGACAGTCTATTCTATTAGTTCAGAAATATATATGCATATACATATACATACATACACACATACAAATACATCCATATACAAACATACACATAGATATATAGATACACATATATATAAATATACAAACATACATGCATACATAAAATACACTTATACATACATACTCACACAAATATAGACATGAATACATTTACTATATAAATTCCCTTTTTCTATCAAACTCCACACGCATAGTTATGTTTCATGGCCCGGTAAAAATTTATACTACGTAAAAAGTTCATAGTCCTATCTTCATATTAAGCAAACACTCTTACAATGGTTAAGCAGATATACATAATATATAATAACACATGACAGAAATCAGAGTATTTAGGTTATACAAACTGAGTATACAAGCCTATATATTGTAGTACTTACCTTCATCTTTATTTATTCACCCAAATTTCCTTATCCCCTTTTCTTTCATTCACCCTTCATTCCTTACTTTCTTTCATCTATTTATTCATTCATATTTTTTTTAATTAATTTTCCTACCCGGGTATATAAAGATCATATATCCATACATGCATACACCCAAAAATACCCATATGCATACATTATTACGAGGTTCACCCAAAACAATCTATTACTCGTTTGGTTCAAATATACCTTCATACAGGTACTTATTTATGTTAGTAATATTATAACTGCTTGATGAAGTAGAATATTAAGCGACTTACGTAATCCATACGGGTATGATCATAATTGCGACCTCACTTATCCTCTTTGTGGGGGGTTATTTGATGGGGTTAGTTGTACTTATAGTTGTTCTAGTCTACTATTTTAGAGTTCTTTAAGTGTGTGTATTCTGAAATGTTTGCAGGATATAGCAGTTTCTTGTTTAATATTTAATAATTTTTCTCTGTCTTTAAACCTAGTTATCTCAAGTTTTTCTGATAAGCATAATGGACATGGTGAGATCAATGAGTGGCAAGTATTGGCCCTCCTAATAATCTTCCATTCTATACTAGGTGTTTTATTTTCTCTAACTAATTTCCAGTAATATAATGATAAGGAAGTGTCCTTTTCATATGTTTGATTACTCATCGAGCGTGTATGTCCATATAATCTATTTTTGAAAGTCATTTGGGTACTCCCTATGTAGAATCTTTCGTCCCTTGGGTTCTCTACCGGGAATATCCTAGCTTGGTATACCACTGATGAGGTCAGACATTCATGTTTTATTGGGCATTTCTCAGGCTTTTTACAGTTACATTTATTCACCGCAGTGTTTGCACTAGTATTTTCACCTTCTCTATTAGTCGTCTTTAAAATTCTTCCATTATGCTTTTTTATAATCTTTTCTAAGTTATCACTACAGCTATAACTTAATTTTAATGTATTTTTATTAAATATTTTATGTAATATATTATTTGGTGGGAAATGCTTGTTAATAAGTTGTAAAAATTTTGTACCAAGTTTTGTTTTCAACATAATATTAAAGGGGGGGGGTGAACCAAATAATTTTCCTACCACGATTTCTAGATCTATTTGTGCTAACGTTAGTTCTTTATATTTTATCTCTATGTCTTTATACCCGCTATTTTTTATATCTTATGTATATCTGCCTAACCATTGTAAGAGTGTTTGCGTAATATGAAGATAGGCCTATGAACTTTTTACGTAGTATAAATTTTTACGGAAAAAACCTACAACTTAGGAAAATGTAACAAGCGGGTGGGGCCATGAAACATAACTATGCATGTGGAGTTTGATAGAAAAAGGGAATTTATATAGTAAATGTATTCATGTATGTTTCTACTTTAGATGTATCATTTGGTGGCAGGGTACATATATATATATGTCTATATTTGTGTGAGTATGTATGTATAAGTGTATTTTATGTATGCATGTATGTTTGTATATTTATATATATATATATATGTGTATCTATATATCTGTGTGTATGTTTGTATATGGATGTATTTGTATGTGTGTATGTATGTATATGTATGTATATGCATATATATTTCTGAACTATTAGAATATACTGTCTCGTATATGATTGTTGTAACAATATAGATTACAAGAATGTATGGATGTCCGAATGTTATTTATATGTATGTTATATATGTATGTGTGTATGTGTATGTATATATGTATATATGTATATATATGTATGTATGTGTGTGTATGTATGTGTGTATATATATATACACCCGTCTAGAGTGTAGTAGCATACTATTGCATATATGAAGGGGTTACCACGCAACTGAAGTAAAGAAAAATGCCATTATTTTCTCTGTATGTCTGTATGTGTGTGTATATATATGCGCGGGTGTAGCAAAGTGTAGACATTTATAAGTATATTGATATATTAATATATATAGGTACATGAATAGACTGTCTCGTATATGATTGTTGTAACAATATAGATTACAAGAATGTATGTGGGGTTTAGATAACTTTCGTGTTTTATGTTTATTCATATTTTGTTTGTTAATTTGTTTTTATTTTTATCTTATTTTTATTTATTTTTATTTAATTTTATTTATTTTTTCTTTTGCTTTATTTACCTTATTTTACCTTTATTCCTGCGTAGTTTAGAGTTATTGCCTAGTTTCAGTACGTGTGTTGTGAGTAAAATAAAAGCGTACAACATAGATTCGCTTTTGAATATATGTATTAACGTGAGTGTGTGTGTGTGTGGCGGTGTCTGTGTATGTGTGTTGTGTGTGTGTTGCATGTATGTGTAGATGGATGTGGATTGAAATGCACCGGTCAGTACTTAGTTGACCATAGCAAATGTTCTTAATTTACAGACTCCAAGACAAAAAAAACTAAATTCTCAAGTACCTCATGCCATAAAAACCAAAGGTTAGGTTGGATGGGGGGGGAAAGGGAAATGAAAAAGATGTTTATTATCTTCAAAGACCTCACTTATCCTCTCACCGTTTTTTATCCTCTCACCGTTTTTTATGACTCTTACCCAGGTTGCATTCTAACTTGATAAACGAAATAGGAAAATGTATTTGGTGGAAATATCACTTTCGACGGTAATTCCTGGCCTGAAGACGTAATCCCCCAACGTGGGTGATTACAGAAACATGTATGCAGATATGTAGCCATTAATGTTTGTATAAATGAAATTAATATATATTCATATATACAAGGGGCGTGCAATAAGTAATGCTTCTGACCCACTTCCAATTGTCTGATCTAACTGAAATTTTTTTCCTGTGCAATGCTACGGGTTATGTAGCAAATTACAGCTCTGAACTAATTGTAGTTTCTGTTTTACAGGTGTTTGAACTGAGTCAGGTGTGAAATGGATCCTGTTGAATGTCGAGCAGTGATCCGGTTTTTGTATTTTAAATAACGCACACCACAGGAGACTTTTGATGAAATGAAAGAAACTTATGATGATAATGCCCCATCATATGACCTTTTAAAACGCTGTCATCGTGAATTCAAACATGGCCGGAAGTCTGTGGAAACAGCTCCCAGACCTGATCGCCCCTCCCTTCTGCCATTGATGAGGCATCTGTCCGTCAAGTTGAGGCTGCCATTTTGGAAGATCGGCGCATTACTATGCGCCAAATAGCCCAAGATGTCAAAATTAGTACAGGGTCTGTGGAAACTATCATTCATGACCATTTGCATATGCATAAGGTGTCTGCCAGATGGATTCCCAGGTTGCTCACGCCATTCCAGAAGCTAGAACGCGTCGAGTGATCGAGGATGAATTTGTAGATATGCCTAGAAGATGAGTCAAAGTTTTTCAAAAGACTGATTCCACAAGATGAAACCTGGGTCCATAACTATGTTCCAGAGACCAAATCCCAGTCAATGCAGTGGAAGCACTTGGACTCACCACCTCCAAAGAAGGCAAGGGTGCAGCCGTCCGCTGGCAAGGTCATGCTCACAGTGTTCTGGGACCAGGACGGAGTAGTGATGACAGATTTTCTGGCAAAAGGTACCACAATTGCAGGAGCCTATTATGCTTCACTTTTGAGGAAATTAAGGGAAGCTATTAAAATAAAGAGGCGTGGCAAGATCGGCAAAGGTACCCTACTCCTACAGGACAACGCTCCGGTCCACAACTCGCATGTCGCCAGATCAGAAGCACGGGCGTGTGTTTATGAAATCCTCCCCCATCCTGCCTACTCTCCTGACCTTGTACCCTCTGACTTTCACCTTACGGTGATCACGGTTTGAGTTCATTGGTATTAATATTTTGTATAAATAGGTATTAATACTTCTGTATACATTCGTATTAATACTTTTGTATGGGTAGGTATTAATGCTTTTGTTTGTTTGTTAAATATTATTATATGAAGAATCTTTTCGAGTTAAAATATATTGAAAGAGACAGATATTTCATTGAGAAATACACATTATAAATATGTAATCATTAGCTAAAGGATAACAAGTTATTCAAAATGGCCGTTTATTTTAAGTCATATTGAGTAATTTTACCTCAGGTTTACATATTTAAAGCGAGTATTTCTCAATAAATCTTTCACTGAGAATGATTCCTTCCATAATAATATTTAACAAAAAAAGATTTTAATGCCTTCATAGAATTTTTCTCGCAATAAACTCACGCTGTGATTTAGTAATTTGCCCGCTTGTATGTATTTATTTCCTATTTTAGAGCTACAATTTTTTTTTTTCTTTTGGGGGATACAGATGGCTTTCTCACTGTACACCTGCACCACTAAATATATCAAAACGTAAAATACATGGGAACGCACTATAAGAACAACATACATACACACGTGTACGAATGAGTGTGGGTATATATATATATATATATATATATATATATATATATATATAGAGAGAGAGAGAGAGAGAGAGAGAGAGATACGTATGTGTATATTTATAGATATAATAATGTAATGGATAGCGATCTTTTTCAATGATAAAATTGTATATATATATATATATATATATATAGAGAGAGAGAGAGAGAGAGATACGTATGTGTATATTTATAGATATATATATATGTCTATGCTTATTGTTGTGGTGGCACACATTCATTTGCATATGTGGATAGTAATTACACATAAATAGGAAGACTCAGTTAGTCTGAGTGTGTGTTCACCAGAAGCCACCGAAGGCCGCCGAGAGCAGATATGTTTCTCCAGCAAAGACTCTCTTATTTGACACCATTATGTAAATATCCTGTAAATATACCTTTTCCGAATACACTTCTTATTTGATCTACCTTAGTTTGTTGAGTCGTCATTTGTATTGCTTTCTACGTTACTTGTTTCAACCTGCAAACTTAACACTTATATAGAGAGATAATAGAGATATATAGAGATAATAGATATAGATATGCATATATATATGTATATATATATATGAACAAATGATTAATAAAACATGTTAAAAGACATCTTGAAAAAGAGTTAAAAACATATTTAATTTTAAAAAAGGAAGCACAAGTTTCGAAGAACTACTCTCCTTCTCATCAGAGGGCAGGAATTAGCAAAATGCAGGATCGGATTTTGCATATAAAAGTATTTAATGAAACTACAAGTAAGTCAAAATGGGTAAATTCGAAATGGTCCAAAAGGCAGAGTTCCTTGGAAAAAAACGCAAATGGAATGAATTCCAAATCATTAAAAGAAAAGCACTGGAGATAAAACTTAAAACACGTCTGTCAAGGCTGGATGAATCAAAAAAATTTAAGGTTTAAAAAAAAATAAAAAATAAACGAAAAGCGGTGAAAGTTTAAATTTGAAAAGCAAGGTCAAACTGGAATAGGGCCGACCACTTCCCTAGATGAGTTCATAATTAACGGATACTCAAATTTAACAGCTAAAAGATCGCCATGGGCATGGAATATGTGCCTACATTAAGGATGGCTTCCCGTGTGGCAGGGATATCTCTAGAGAACATCCTAATTTACCCTATATGTGCTTCAGGGTTGCACTTGCTAACACCACTGCATTTATATTTGCCCTCTATAGGCCCCACAACAGCGGAGTTACTATCTTTAAGAGAATATCTGAGAAAATAGACCACATACTGTCTTCACATCCCTCGGCTAACATCCACATCTGTGGTGACTTCAACGTCCATAACGTGGAATGGCTGACCCATTCAAATAAGACAGACGATGAGGGGAGGTTTTGTCATGATTTTGCCATTGCTTATGATCTCACTCAGATTGTTCGCGAACCCACCCGTGTGCCCGATACACCCGGTCAATATGCAAGCCTCTTAGACCTTTTTCTCTCAACTTCCCCTGAGCTATGTTCATATTCCGTTCATTCTCCTCTAGGATCCTCCGACCACTCCGTCGTATCAGTTAAGATAAAAACGAAATGTAAGAAGCCCCCAGACGTACCCCTCCACCGTACTGTATACCGATACTCTATGGCCGACTGGGATAGCTTCCGTACATTCATATCTGATTTACCTTTGCACTCCATGTTTAAAAAGGATGTGTCCTCTATAGTATCAGATCTGACCGAATGGTTAATTGCAGGCATAGACCAATTCATACCATCTAAAAAATTCCAACAAAAACCTAACAGCCAGCCATGGTTCTCCCCAGAATGTGCTGCTGCTATCGCGCACAGAAATCACTTTTTCCATAGCTACCAACGTAATAGATGCACTGAGACTAAAGCTTTTAGGTCTGCCAGCAACCACTGTAAAAGAGTAATAAAAAATGCAAGAGAGCTATATGCCCAGTCTGCTAAATCCAAGGTAGCTGATCAGCGGCTTGGATCCCACCAGTTTTGGCAAATAACAAATAGGATCCTGAACAGAAGTGTGCGTTCTATCCCAACCATTATCAATGGACCAGAGGTCATCTCATCAGCGTCAGACAAGGCCAAACTATTTGCAAAGAACTTTGCAGCTAATTCTACCCTATGCGACGAAGGCCATCAACTCCCCATATTTCCTCCTATAACACAGAACAAGCTAGGTAACATACAAATATCCGTGCATGAGGTCGCCAAGCTAATAAAGAACCTAGATTCCAGTAAAGCAACTGGCCCTGATGGCATCCCAATTATAGTGTTAAAAAAGCTTCAACCAGAACTTGCTCCCATACTTACGAAACTATTTAAGCGCTGCCTTAAGGAGAAGTGCTTTCCGACTGCCTGGAAGACCTCATCAGTTTGCCCTGTATTTAAGAATTCAGGTGATAAGTCATCTCCCTCTCAATACAGATCAATAAGTCTCCTGTGTGTTATGAGTAAGTTGCTGGAATCCATATTAAATAGAGAAGTAGTCAACCACCTCAGCAGGAATAACCTTCGTAGTGACACACAATATGGTTTCCGCTCTGCAAGATCTACCGCAGATGTGCTGACGGTTATATCCCACAGGATTAGTGAATCTCTTGACAAAGGCTTCCTTTCTAGGGCAATTGCTCTCGACATATCAAAGGCCTTCGACAAGGTATGGCATAAAGGTCTACTTCACAAGATTTCCAGCTACGGTATAACTGGAAATGTTTTCTCAATCATTAAATCATTTCTCTCCGATAGGCTCATAAGAGTAGTGGTAGATGGACAAAAATCGGAGGCCTGCAATATAAATGCTGGAGTCCCTCAGCTCTCTTCCTGATCTACATCAATGACCTCCCTAAACACATACTTAAATCATTCGTTGACATCTATGCTGATGACACGACCATCTACAGCAACACATCAAACGCTGTAAATGACAAAGTTCTCTCTGATTCTCTCTCCTCTGATCTCGAGTGCGTGGTTCAGTGGGGGAAGAGGTGGCTGGTTACCTTTAATGCATCCAAAACCAAACTGCTATCCTTACATCATCAACGCTCTGATCCCCATCTGGCATCAATTGTGATGGATGGCTCTCGTCTGGGTGAGGCCCCGTGTTTTGACAAGCTTCTGGGTTTGACCTTTACTCCTGATCTGAAATGGAACACGTACATCAAGTCTGTTGCCAAGGTCGCTGGAAAGATGGTGGGATCCTTCTACCGCTCCAGAAGATATCTCACTACGGATGCAATTCTCTATCTATATAAAAGCCAAGTACGTCCAAGGATGGAATACTGTTGCCATATCTGGGCAGGAGCTGCTGAAAACAGCCTATCCTGCCTTGACAGAGTACAAAATAGACTTCGTGGCTTAGTGGGGGATGCCCTTTTCTCTACCCTGCAACCTCTCTCCCACAGAAGAGACGTTGCGAGCCTGTCCTTGTTTTATCGTTATTTCCATGGCAGATGCTCGTCTGAACTCCAATCTCTGGTCCCCCCCTCGCCAATCTTTCACGAAAAACACCCGTCTAGCTGAATCCACTGTGAAAAATTTCCCCCACTCTATATCTGTGCCTAAATCAAAACGCAGATTCCATGAACAAAGCTTCTTTGTTAGAACTACACGCCTGTGGAACTCTGTTCCGTCTGCCTGCTTCCCTCCGGACTACAACTTGGATGTCTTCAAGTCCAATGTTAACAAATTCCTAATGAACCGCCCCCTTAAGTAAACATTTCAGCAAATCTCCTCACTAACATAATGTACTTGCAATAACCCTTATCCCTGAGTGGCTTCCGGGCCTTGATAAGTGGTGATCACTGTGTAAAAAAAATAAAAAAAATAAAAAAAATAATTAGGTCAGCTTAGATATGCACGTGAAAGTCCCAGAATTAAATTAAGAAAACTGATCAGAAGAACAAATAAATGGCCAAGTTTAAGAAATGGGGCGTCTGATATATATATATATATATATATATATATATATATATATATATATATATATATATATATATATATATATATATATGTATATATAAAATAGTGAAAGTAAATAAATTAAAAAAATAAATAAAAAATAGAAAATTATATATATACACACACATACATATATATATACATACACATACATATACATACAGACACACAAATGCACACATACATGTATATACATACACACACGCATATAAATATATATACATATATGTATACATATACAATAACACACACACACATATATATACAAACACACACGTATGCATAAATATATACACATATCCAAAAACATATACAAGTTAAACAAAAACATACATACTTACATACAAAATAAGGGGAGGGAAAGGCCGGTATCTACAAACTCCGGAATAAGGCAAATAAATGTGTATGTAAATGCATATAGTGAAATATAACTAAACAAATACATAGAATAAAGATGAGTAGGTTGATGTATATATTTAATTAATAGGTATACTTATACCATAAAACGGAGACAACAGATTTTGTATATATATATATATATATATATATATATATGTATATATATGCATGTATATACATACATATATATATATATATATATATATAGAGAGAGAGAGAGAGAGAGAGAGAGATGAGAGAGATATGTATAATGGTAGTATAAATTAATTTCCTAGAAATAAATTCTATTAAACGCGTGTGATTATTTAAGAGTGCTCAATGGAGGGCAGAGCTGGTATATAATATGTCTATTTTACGCACATTATTGGTTACATATATGCATACATGTTTCAGTGGAATCTTAATTCAAGGAGAGCATTTCATCATATAATTAGATCACTCTGACTGACGTCAAGAAAATTTAAAAGTACAATGGTAAATTTCATATAAATATATATATATATATATATATATATATATGTTTAAAGAAAAAATAGAAAAAAACGAATGAAATTATTAAAAAATCAACGTTTCGTCCTTGTCTCAGAGGACATCTTCAGGATAATTGAAATAAAAATGTGATAAAAGAAAAAGTCATAGATCGTGCGAAAAAAGACAGTTTTTTAAAATCCAACCCATGTCGGGAAACGAATATGTGTGCGTATGGGAAGGTTGTTTGATGTCTATATATACAATTTTAAAATGCATTTTAAAATAAATATGTACATATATACATATAAAGCTGAACGTGTGTGTGTGTGTGTGTGTGTGTGTGTGTGTGTGTGTGTGTGTGTGTGTGTGTGTGTGTGTGTGTGTGTGTGTGTGTGTGTGTGTGTGTGTGTGTGTGTGTGTGTGTGTGTGTGTGTGTGTGTGTGTGTGTGTGTGTGTGTGTGTGTGTGTGTGTGTGTGTGTGTGTGTGTGTGTGTGTGTGTGTGTGTGTGTGTGTGTGTGTGTGTGTGTGTGTGTGTGTGTGTGTGTGTGTGTGTGTGTGTGTGTGTGTGTGTGTGTGTGTGTGTGTGTGTGTGTGTGTGTGTGTGTGTGTGTGTGTGTGTGTGTGTGTGTGTGTGTGTGTGTGTGTGTGTGTGTGTGTGTGTGTGTGTGTGTGTGTGTGTGTGTGTGTGTGTGTGTGTGTGTGTGTGTGTGTGTGTGTGTGTGTGTGTGTGTGTGTGTGTGTGTGTGTGTGTGTGTGTGTGTGTGTGTGTGTGTGTGTGTGTGTGTGTGTGTGTGTGTGTGTGTGTGTGTGTGTGTGTGTGTGTGTGTGTGTGTGTGTGTGTGTGTGTGTGTGTGTGTGTGTGTGTGTGTGTGTGTGTGTGTGTGTGTGTGTGTGTGTGTGTGTGTGTGTGTGTGTGTGTGTGTGTGTGTGTGTGTGTGTGTGTGTGTGTGTGTGTGTGTGTGTGTGTGTGTGTGTGTGTGTGTGTGTGTGTGTGTGTGTGTGTGTGTGTGTGTGTGTGTGTGTGTGTGTGTGTGTGTGTGTGTGTGTGTGTGTGTGTGTGTGTGTGTGTGTGTGTGTGTGTGTGTGTGTGTGTGTGTGTGTGTGTGTGTGTGTGTGTGTGTGTGTGTGTGTGTGTGTGTGTGTGTGTGTGTGTGTGTGTGTGTGTGTGTGTGTGTGTGTGTGTGTGTGTGTGTGTGTGTGTGTGTGTGTGTGTGTGTGTGTGTGTGTGTGTGTGTGTGTGTGTGTGTGTGTGTGTGTGTGTGTGTGTGTGTGTGTGTGTGTGTGTGTGTGTGTGTGTGTGTGTGTGTGTGTGTGTGTGTGTGTGTGTGTGTGTGTGTGTGTGTGTGTGTGTGTGTGTGTGTGTGTGTGTGTGTGTGTGTGTGTGTGTGTGTGTGTGTGTGTGTGTGTGTGTGTGTGTGTGTGTGTGTGTGTGTGTGTGTGTGTGTGTGTGTGTGTGTGTGTGTGTGTGTGTGTGTGTGTGTGTGTGTGTGTGTGTGTGTGTGTGTGTGTGTGTGTGTGTGTGTGTGTGTGTGTGTGTGTGTGTGTGTGTGTGTGTGTGTGTGTGTGTGTGTGTGTGTGTGTGTGTGTGTGTGTGTGTGTGTGTGTGTGTGTGTGTGTGTGTGTGTGTGTGTGTGTGTGTGTGTGTGTGTGTGTGTGTGTGTGTGTGTGTGTGTGTGTGTGTGTGTGTGTGTGTGTGTGTGTGTGTGTGTGTGTGTGTGTGTGTGTGTGTGTGTGTGTGTGTGTGTGTGTGTGTGTGTGTGTGTGTGTGTGTGTGTGTGTGTGTGTGTGTGTGTGTGTGTGTGTGTGTGTGTGTGTGTGTGTGTGTGTGTGTGTGTGTGTGTGTGTGTGTGTGTGTGTGTGTGTGTGTGTGTGTGTGTGTGTGTGTGTGTGTGTGTGTGTGTGTGTGTGTGTGTGTGTGTGTGTGTGTGTGTGTGTGTGTGTGTGTGTGTGTGTGTGTGTGTGTGTGTGTGTGTGTGTGTGTGTGTGTGTGTGTGTGTGTGTGTGTGTGTGTGTGTGTGTGTGTGTGTGTGTGTGTGTGTGTGTGTGTGTGTGTGTGTGTGTGTGTGTGTGTGTGTGTGTGTGTGTGTGTGTGTGTGTGTGTGTGTGTGTGTGTGTGTGTGTGTGTGTGTGTGTGTGTGTGTGTGTGTGTGTGTGTGTGTGTGTGTGTGTGTGTGTGTGTGTGTGTGTGTGTGTGTGTGTGTGTGTGTGTGTGTGTGTGTGTGTGTGTGTGTGTGTGTGTGTGTGTGTGTGTGTGTGTGTGTGTGTGTGTGTGTGTGTGTGTGTGTGTGTGTGTGTGTGTGTGTGTGTGTGTGTGTGTGTGTGTGTGTGTGTGTGTGTGTGTGTGTGTGTGTGTGTGTGTGTGTGTGTGTGTGTGTGTGTGTGTGTGTGTGTGTGTGTGTGTGTGTGTGTGTGTGTGTGTGTGTGTGTGTGTGTGTGTGTGTGTGTGTGTGTGTGTGTGTGTGTGTGTGTGTGTGTGTGTGTGTGTGTGTGTGTGTGTGTGTGTGTGTGTGTGTGTGTGTGTGTGTGTGTGTGTGTGTGTGTGTGTGTGTGTGTGTGTGTGTGTGTGTGTGTGTGTGTGTGTGTGTGTGTGTGTGTGTGTGTGTGTGTGTGTGTGTGTGTGTGTGTGTGTGTGTGTGTGTGTGTGTGTGTGTGTGTGTGTGTGTGTGTGTGTGTGTGTGTGTGTGTGTGTGTGTGTGTGTGTGTGTGTGTGTGTGTGTGTGTGTGTGTGTGTGTGTGTGTGTGTGTGTGTGTGTGTGTGTGTGTGTGTGTGTGTGTGTGTGTGTGTGTGTGTGTGTGTGTGTGTGTGTGTGTGTGTGTGTGTGTGTGTGTGTGTGTGTGTGTGTGTGTGTGTGTGTGTGTGTGTGTGTGTGTGTGTGTGTGTGTGTGTGTGTGTGTGTGTGTGTGTGTGTGTGTGTGTGTGTGTGTGTGTGTGTGTGTGTGTGTGTGTGTGTGTGTGTGTGTGTGTGTGTGTGTGTGTGTGTGTGTGTGTGTGTGTGTGTGTGTGTGTGTGTGTGTGTGTGTGTGTGTGTGTGTGTGTGTGTGTGTGTGTGTGTGTGTGTGTGTGTGTGTGTGGTCACGATTAGGCTCCTATATGGTTCACTATTTTAAAAAACTGATTACATTAGAAGATGTATCGAGGATCAGGAACGGGTATTTTTGATCTGGCAGAACGGTGGTTCATAAAAATTGTAGGGTCTGCGTTCGCGTCTGGCCCCAAAAGTATGGAAATGAAAAATGAAAAAAAAAAACGTTTACAAGGGTTTTTGATATAGATGTACATAATAATACTTTGATAAGTATGTTTCAACTTAAATAAGGATGGTATAATGTGGGATCTGCGTTCGCGCCTGTTCTTTAACAAAGACTTTTCATATCTATTTGCGTAAATATCTTAGGTAATTATGTTTCAGTTTGAAGAAATATGGTATGATAAAATTATTGGGTGTTCGTTCGCGCCTGACCTCCATAGAATGTAAATATGTCACAAATTTTAACAAGGTTTTTTAAAAGGGGTGAGGATCCACAATAACTCCTTAACTTTAATATTAATTCACGTTAGCTTTTATTTATTATTTTGAGTTGAATCATATTCTGTCGAATAAATTCACCTCATAAATTCACGTTCTTATTAAAGTGAAAGCCAAAAAGAAGTCAGAACTTTAGACAACTGCCGACACAAATTTTGCATAACTCTGTTTTTTCCTTTTCCACTTGCACGTGGCACTCTTTCGAAAATAGATAAATAGATACTTAATAAAAAAATAAGAACGTTACTTGTTATCGTGTCAAAAGAAGGAAAAAATCCTGCTCACGTGATTACGTGTCTTTTTAAAAACATTGGCATAACCGTTTTATTTTTATTTATATATCTGTTTAAGCTTTTTTGTCAGTGTACAAGAAGGAATTCAGTTGATTTCAAACCTTTCTGCGTATCTTTTACATTACAATAGTACAACCCTGAATCCGACGGCGCAATACTACACTGTTCAATACTGTAAAAGTGAAACGAAGCTGTTCTGCTTGAAAAGGGCGCCATTGTCTTCTTATTCATATTTATATAGATTATTTCCTTTAAAAAACTAAAGTAATTACGTGTTTACTTTTTTAATATCCCATTTTGCTGTTTCGGATTAATTTACTAAAGTAAGTAAAGCTTCATTATTTTTCAAAACTGTTTTTGTTTCTTTGTTTTTCGATATTTTGTCGATATTATTTAGTCAGAGTTTTTAGCAGAAAAGCCAACAAACGACTACCCGAAAAAATAAATATGCAAGAAATAAATGTTACCATAGTCAATAAAAGTTCAGTTCATGTTCTTTTTGTTTTGAAATAGTTTTTAATGATCTTTGCTTGCAATAATTTCAGCGATAACTACCTAAATGAATTTTTATATAAACCACACATGCCATAATCGAATATTCCTCAAGCACAAAATAACGGAAAACATTAAAATATGTTCATAAATATTCCTTACGTTGACGGAACTCTCTTAAATTGTTAACACAGAAAGCTCAGGTGCCCCTCTTCCAAATTGAAAACGGGGTTCTCCATTTCAAAGTTGCTGCCATTTTGATTTTTTTAAACCGGTTCGTGAATTAAAAAATTTTTTTTTTTACAAACTACTTAAAAATTCAAACCAATGAACTTTTCTACCATAAAAGTAATTTTTATTGACTATGGTACCATTAATTTCTTGTATATTTATATCATTATATATATAACATTTTCTCTTTGTAAACAAATATCATTTTGTTGGTCACTCTTGGCTACGAATGGAAACAAAGTTGATATAAAAAAATATATTTTCACGAAAAGTATCTTTACTTTCATCATATTTTGCTTAGGGTAAAATTTTTGAGTATCAAAACCTATCTCTTTACAACCCCCTCCTTTTCATAACTTATCATACTTTCATCAATCACATTTCATTTTCTGTAGGCTGTTTTTGAACTAAGTCAACGACGGTTACTTCTGCTAGTATATATATATATATATATATATATATATATATATATATATATATATATATATATATATATATATATATATATATATATATATAAGTATGTTTGTGAGTAAGGATATGTGCGTGGAGGTGTGGATATATAGACAACGTAATAAAAGAACATTCAATAAACATGCGTAAATGACGGGTGTAAACTACACTTATACGCACCTTACAAAACTTAAAATTATAAGGCAACATAATGTATAAAAGGTAGTCTACTCTGTCAAAGGCTTGGGAAGATCATTACTAATAGCTCTAATCGTTAACAATAACAACAACAAAAACGAAAACATTTAAAAGCGATAAACTATTGCAATTTTGGACAGTAGCAATATAAAATTGTTGCCGATGTATGTTATCGTTGTTTTAATTTTATATATATATATATATATATATATATATATATATATATATATATATAATTATTTCCACAGCCGATCCAACGTCGCAGCCCAGCCAAGAAAGCCAACAAACCGGAAGTCCAAGACTTGAGTTTCGTCCTCATTTGGGCTCATTAGTCAGACAAATCCGGACTCGGAATTTGAAACCCGGGCCTCTTGCATGCTAGGCGAGTACTCTACTAACTGAGGAAACACGGTACACGCACAAGAACGTCTATTAACTTATACAGATCAAGCAACCTGTGGTAAAGATTCGACAGTGAAAAGAACCTACCTCATATCGAACAAGGGACAATGTATCAAACCAGCTTTAAACCAAGCCGACGTCTCACCAGTAGGAATTTTATATACTCGAAAGGACGATGTCACCATGACAAGCTAACCTAGCGAGAAATCAGTAATAGAATGTTCAGAAAGTGTGAGAGAATATATAATTATTTCCACAGCTCAGGTTTCAAATCCCGAGACCGGATGTGTCTAACTGATGAGCCCAAATGAGAGCGCACTTCTAGTCTTGTACTTCCGGTTTATTGGCTTTCTTGGCTCTTGTGAGCTGCGCCGTTGGTTAGGTTGTGGAAATAATTATATATTCTCTCACACTTTCTTAACATTATATATATATATATATATATATATATATATATATATATATATATATATATATATATATACTTGCAGATCATTTATTTGTATTTTACTTTTTCTGATATTATTTAATAATCTTGACCTAATTCTCAGAAATGGTTTACGAATCCGAATTAAATATATGAAATTGATGATGTTAAGCGTAGACGACATCGGAATACTTCACTTAACTATATTTGCATATATACATTTATTTGCATATATATATATATATATATATATATATATATATATATATATATATATATATATATATGCAAATAAATGCATATATATGCATATATAATCACTGATGCTGTGAAACAGCGAAACAGTACTGTATGTGGATGACTATAATGCTCTCTATCTTAGGTTTAGCATATTGGGAAGTGATATACAAATTAGCGTATGAAGCGATGCTCTTTGTGTAAACAAATTGAGCTTAGGTATTTGGATAATGTCAAAACATTGTTAATTCACAGCCCATATAGCAGTGGGTTAGAAGCTCCGACTGTCTCGAGTTTCGATCCTGACTTGAAGTAGTTGTTGTCTAGCTGCACTGATGAGCTGTGGAACAGCGAAAAAGTACTGTATGAAAGAATACTGTATGTGGATGACTATATATATATATATATATATATATATATATATATATATATATATATATATATATACTAGACTATCCGTGATCCGTTGGGTCAGTGTGTTATATTAGCTATGGAATTCATGTATGAGCGTGACACTTGTGACGTAAAGAAAATAGTTTTTTTTTTTTTGACATAACAGAAACATTTCTATGAAAGTATATTAAAATGAAAAAAGAATATAAATAGATTTCTATGAGTTGTTCTGTTTATTATAATTGATTATTTTTGAAAAAAAAATTACAGTCACTGAATTATAAGTGGTTAGCCATACTTATAGCTAAATGTGCACTGAACAGATACCATAATACTTATTATAGTTAAATTTAAATTTTGATATAACTGCTTTTTTTACATCGTTCATTTCTGTATTACGTTTCAATTATCTTAGACCCCACTCTTCTCATGTTAAATAATACTTTCGAAATAATAACGTTAATATTTCAGCGTCCCAATTGTTCTTTTGTTTTTTGTTTGTTTTTCGCGTTTAAATTATCCAAATAAACAATTGTTAATACTGTCTGCTTTTTTTACATCGTTCATTTCTGTATTACGTTTAAGTTATTTTAAACCCCACTCTTCCTATGTAAAATAATTATTTCGCAATAATAACGTTAATATTTCTGTGCGCAGGTCATGCGCGCATGCGCAACTGGATGTCGTAAACCGGAAAGTGGGTTACATACATCATTACACGATCATTTGAGTTTATATATATATATATATATAGTAATTTATAAAATATATATGGCGATTAATCTACACTGAATATTCGGCGTTTCATCCACTCTAGGACTCCTCAGGCTTATGCGCATAAGCCTGAGGAGTCCTAGAGTGGATGAAACGCCGAATATTTAGTGTAGATTAATCGCCATGTATATTTTATAAATTACTAACTAGCTCTGCCTACGTATTGATCACTTTTCAAGTAAATACTTAAAGTTTACGCATAAATCTATACTTTCATATATTAATTTTATGTGAGTAAATTAAGTATATATATCAATGTATTTGTTCATAGTCATATTGCTCGTGTATATAAAGGTGAATTGTTTGAAGAAAGAGGTTTTAGGTAGTGTGATGGTTGTCATGGTTATTAGTAGTCGATCCCATTTACGGTTCCGTTCAACGACAGATTGGAAATCGTTTTCTAAGGACAAGCGAATTCTTTTAAATATGTGTACATCTGTTTTTCTCTAATGCCTATTATCGACTGTTGTATGATGGGCAAATATATCCATTTCAGACAAAATGTTCTCAGCGAGATCGTGTTTGAATTTAAAAAATAATTGAGGTCCAAGGAAGAACACCGACATCACATTTTGTTTTTCCATGCAAGGACCACCTTTGTTTTCCTTTAGCCTAAGATATACTTTATGATTTGCATTGCTCGAGTAGTACCGTATGATTTTATTTTAATTGGGAGCCATTAATATCAGATTTGTTCAAAGCTTTGAGTACAACAAGAGCTACAAACCTGGTTTTCCATACCTTATCCAGTACATGGTATATAGGATCAGAAATCACTATTACAAAAAAACAGTATTAGCTAAATCTATACAGCCGCTCAAAAAAAGGTTAGATATAGTGAACCAGTGTTTGATTGATACATAATACATTTTAGTGAGGAAGGGGGGAACTGCCAGGACGATTATTAAGTGAGTCAATTCTTCACTGTCACTCTTATACACTAATATATACAAGGTGCCCCTAATAAGTTTCCAGATTTTTCTCGTATGGGAACTTTTATTGATAGTACACACATGAAACTCTAGTTCCCTTCGAAGTAATCTCCTCCGGCTGCAATGCACTTGATGTAGCGTTAACATAATTTATAAATGGCCCCATAGAAGTCCTCTTGTGTGAGCGTGTCATCTTCTCAATTGTTTTATAACGACAGCTTATAAGGTTTTCTATGAGATAAAAGAATAAACAAAAGTCACAGGGTGCAGTGTCTGGTCAGTAGGGAGGATGAGGAACTATCTTTATGTCTTAGTCAAATAGTTTGTGAAAAGGATGGAGTTGTGGACTGGTACAAGTTCCTGGAGGAAATGCCACTGACCTGATTTGATGAGGGCTGGCCTCTTTTAACGGAATCTCTTCCTGAATTCCTAGTGCGTATTGATTAATGTCGTGTTGTTAAAAAAGGGGTTTGCTATTTTCCCTTCTTGGGTCTAGTATAACCAGCATGCTTCACTAGGAAATCTATTTCTTGGTCTCTAGGTAATAGCAGTAAATTGATCAACTCGATAATTTCTCTGCTGTCATGACAACGTCTTTCTTTCTGATCTGCTCTGAGCACACTTGAGGCAACCTTCGTGCAAAGCTTCCGCATCTTAAGTTCCCCGCGAATAATTATTATGCACTTATTGTCTCTGTAGACACACGACGGTCTTTATCCATGAAATTATTGATTTGACAAATCGACGCTGGTGTTAAAACTTCTTTATTCCTCTCACACCTCTCATCATCCCTCGTAGGCCTCATGCCTTTCTTAAATCTCTTATGCCACTCAAAAACTGATGCTCGATTCATGCAAGATGGTCTAAAAGCAGGTATTTGGTGAGATTTTTTCCAAGTTTAATACAATATTTTATTGCATATCATTCTTCTAAAGTGTCCTCACATAAAGATTACATTTTTGAAATTCATCAGTAGGCATTAGTAGGGTGTATTCTAAAACCTGCTTCAGCTGTTCATTTGAATCTGAAAATAAAAGTTAGTCAGTACTCCTATGAGATATATAGCAATAACATACTGAATGTTCAGGAGTCTACGACAATTTTAAATGCCTTTCCAAGTCTGGGAACTTATTTAAACACCTTGTATTTGCATATACATGTATATGTGCATATACATATATATATGCATTCACATATACATATATATATATGCATATAAATATATATGCATATACCTATATATACATATATATGCATATACTTATATATATAAACATATAAATGTATTTACCTATCTATCTATATATGTATATACATACATATACATGCATATCAATATGTATATATGTGCATATATATATGAATATACCTATATATATACGTGCATATATATACATGCACATGCATACATATTAATGCATATACCTATGTATATATATACCTATACGTATATATTTATATTTATATATATATACATATGCATATGCATATACATATATATATGTGCATATACGTACATATATATGTATATGCGTACATATGCATATACTTATATATATTTGAACTAAAGTAAGCAATCTATCCCCGTGATTAAGTAAGACACAGAAAGATTTCTGAATTAGATAGAAGGTTCTCGCGTTTGACAGAAAGTTTCTCGCGTTTGACAAAGTACACTCAATATGAGAACGTTCCACAAAAATTTACACTTAAAATGAGAATAGTAATCTGAATTATTTATTGTAAACTATTCACTTTCAAATAATACCTTTCCGAATGACATTAGGATGACGTAAAAGTTCTTGCGGATTTTTTAATGTTGATGTCCAATTAGTTTTAGTTATAATACCCTTACGTTAAATATCATTTGAAAGGGTGTTTTCCGTTTTATCTAATTGTTTAAATTACAATCGTTTTAAAACAGTTATGTTTTTTTTAACCTTGAATATATGATGGAAAAAAAGCAAATTCGCACAATTTTCTTATTTCAATTCAAGCTAGGCTGAGAGGCTTCTGGAACAGCTCGCGATATCAACGAAGTATCCGGCCCCTAACCCACTACTGAACGCACAGCACAATGGTAGTTTAAGAAGTTCGTGTCGGTGACATGAGTTTTGAAGATGATAAGTGTAATGGTCGTCTATCAGATGTTGACAACGATCAATTAAAAGCCCTAGTCGAAGCCCGTCCACTCACTGCTGTTCGAGAACATGCTTCTAGATTAGACTAACGTATACGACGATTTCCAACAATTTGAGAGAAATTGGAAAGACAAAAGTTTGATAAGTATTACTCACGAAATGAACGACAACCTAAAGAAACGCCGTTATGAAATGTCATCTTCCCTTCTTTTATGCAACAAGAACAACCCATTTCTCGTCCATGTTGCGACTCAAGATGAAAGGTGGGTTCTTTACAACAACCGGTGGCGCTCAGCTTGGTGGTTAGGCGCCGACGTAGCTCCACAACAGTTCCCGAAACCAAAGTTGCACTAAAACAAAGTCATGCTGACTGTTTGGTCGTCTTATCTATTACAGTTTTGTGAAATACAGGCGAAACCATTACGGCGGAGAAATACTGTCAACATGAAATACATCAGAAACTTCGACAACACACCTAGCATTAGTCAACAGAAAAGGTCCAATTCTCCTCCACGTTGGAACAAATTGTATTAATTCTGATAGTGCTTATTTTGATCAATAAATTTTTATTTGAGCCGAGATATTTTCATCTGAATTTAAAATTAAAAACCGTCAAAACTTCCTTGTCAACCATTTTATTACGTAAATGGTAATTAAACCGCCTGGATTTGAACTCAGACTGGCGATTTTGTAAATAGCATCAATACTCTTTAAGTTCTTGAATTGAGTCCCCACCCTGCGTAATATGCGTAATATGATTTAATATCAATTTCTCACAAAGGATTGTACATCATGTGTTTCTGTTCTCTATTTCTTTTTAATAGAGGCCAATTATTTTCATAATTTTCACAAATATTTTGCTCGTTTGCAGTTGCCTTGTATTAGTACCAAAACAACTCAGTTCAATTTTGTAGATCGCACCTTTCTAGTTGTTCAAGTCTTATTTGTATGCGTCCTCGCACCTATGTGAAGGGTTTTGTCTGTTGCTCCGTATGTCATAGTTCTTATTTGAACTGGCATATCCGTTGGTCTGTCAGAATTAAATTGGAAATAGTATTTATGTCGGTCTGCCAGATTTAAATTTGGAATAATATTTTCGTTAGTTTGTCTAGATTAATTTTCCATAGAATTTATGTCGGTATCCCGGATAAATTTGCTTCTACAAAATTTGAACCAAATCAAGCAGACTTCCGCCAAACTAAACACTCTTTAACTGTAGAGATCCTTAGATGCCAGAGAGACTTCTATACTAACAATGTCCTCCCTCGAACTGCTAGACTTTCAAATACTATTAATCTTACTTGCTTCTCTGACTGTGTGAACATGCATAAATCTAAATGTGTAAGTATTGGAGTCTCTTAGTTAATTTAATTAACTTGGATTAGAAAACAATACTTAACAAGTATAGAGGGTAAAACGATAAAATTGACGCCATAGAAAACGATATGATTTCATTGGGGGGGGGGTAGACCATTTACTAGTTGACTAGTTGTGTATAAATTCCAAAAGCGATAGGAGTCGTCTATCATGTCTAAAGGTGACACAATGTTCAACGAGCGAGATCGGCGATGCTCCGCTGTACTGTACAATTCACGATTTCTAGCGATCCAAGTCATGGCAACAGGACCATTGCCAAAATCAAAATCACTGGATTGCTACAAATAGCAGAGACGTGCCCATAGTGAGGAAAACAAACTTTCCGACAACGCTTATGGTCTTTGATGTGATTTAAAGAGTAGGTCACATCATGTCATCTCACTTCTTCGAAGTTGGCTTGAAAGTCAACACCAAAGTATACCTGGATGTGCTGAAAGGTGTGGTGGTCCCCTGGTACAATCACATGGCCGCTGGTAAACCCTGGGACTGGCAGCAGGACTCAGCGCTGGTCCACAAGTCCAAAGAAACTCATGCTTGGCTTCAGAAGGAGTGCTACGACTTTGTACCCTTCTCACTGGCCTCTCTCTTCCAGCAACCTGAACTCCCTGGATTACTTCGTCGAGAACATTACACACAACAAAGCCAACCTGATCGCTGCCACCCGCCAAGTATTCGCTGAGCACCCGCCGGCGCTTATGGAAAAGGTATGCCCCTAGTTCCAGACCTATTTCGAGGCGGTCATTGAAGTTAAAGGCGATTACATTGAATAGATCTCAGCTGTACTACATAATGAAGTTACCTGAATTGATTTTTACCAATAAAAATTTAAAAATAAAGCTGTAGTGGTGTTTTCTTTAGGGTGACACTTTTATCGTTCCACCCTGTACGAAATTTGAAATTCTATTACGTTGGTCAATTATGCTTAAATTTAAAATAGCATTTCTGTTGGTCTGTCAGGATTAAGGTTAAATAGTATTAACGTCGATCTTCTTGGAAGATTGGCAAAAATACCATTTTAATTTAAACGTAACAATCCATCAGAAATACTATTTAACACTGGGGCATGACAGACAAACGTAACTCTGATAATTGAGTAAAAATCTTGTTTCAAACTTAAGCGTGACAGACAAACGAAAATGTTACTTAAAACTTAAGTATGATATATGAGGAACAGGTTACCAATTACACGCTGGAAAAAGTGTTGTTTAAAATTGTGATAATTTAACAAATAGGCTATTTTAAAGTTATACAATTTTATAAAAGAGCTATTTCAAAGTGTGGCAATTTATAAAAATGTTGTCAGACTTATGCGTGGCAGATCAGAGATTTAATGGCAAGCAATCTAAGATCAGTGAAAATGATATTTAAAATTAAGGTCTGACACTTTTCCCATTTGTTCCGTATTCCCTCAGCATAAAAATCTTTGGGCTGATATCTCAGCCAGTCGCTCATACCACTTTTGACTTTATGATCACTTTCAAACTTCGTGTCGCTCGTGAATGCTTTCAGGGTAAAAAAAAAAACAGTTGCTAAATCCGATGAGGCAAATGTGGGCTGTTAGGTATATGAAGTAGCAATTCCCAGTTGATGGTCTGCACCGTTTGGGCTACTGTGTGAGGTTCTGTGTTATGATAATGCAATATGCCTCCTTCCGTACATTTGTTCTTTATGTATTCTTGATCTGCCTCAGCACGTCACGATAGTTGACATTGTTCACGGTGATTCATTTTTCTATGAATGAAATGTAGATTGGGCCATATCACAAGAAAAGAACCGTGAACATCACCTAGACTTGAACTTCTTCAGTGAAGGGCCTACATGCTTCTACTCCATGGACTGTCGTTTGGACTCGGGCTCATTGTGTCAATCTCATTTCTCGTCAGATGTTAGAAACTCATTATTATCAGAAACTCATTAGCATCCTTCTCGTGGCGGGAAAGATACTGCTGGGACAACTCTACCTTCTTCCATTTGTGATCTGCAGTAAGCATTTTTGCCATCCATCGGTGGTTAACCGAGTAGCTATTATCATCATGGACAGGTTTATGTACTGTTCCAACAAATAACCTCAAAATCTCTGCAATGTCATCCACTATTCTTTTTCTATTGGACTGAATGAGGTAACTGACTGCTACGATCACTTCAGGAAACCTCATATTACTAGGACTCCCGTGTGTATCTTCATGTGTAACGCTGTTTCGTAGATGTTTTTCGGCTGAAATATGTGGCACTATACGCAGTTGATATTCTCCTATGAATTTCCACTAGTTTTTTACCATTCATGAATTAAAAATAACTTGATAATTGACTGCTGCTGAATACTCGTCGGCCATCTTTGTTAACCGCCAAACCTCTTAAAGTTTTTCTTTGATGTGTAAAAGAAATTAAATTCATCTGGAAAAAAAATAGTAAAACAAAAAAAATTTTAAGTAAACTTTAATCTGTATTAGAAGTTCTTCTAACAAAAATCGCCTTATTTATTGAATGACTCTCGTAAAATGCTATTTAAAATTTAACCATGAAATACCGACGTAAATACTATTTCAGACACATCTTCAAGTATGGTGTCTTGCCTGGTACAGTTGTTGACGACCATCATTTCTCTCCATCATTTCTCTCCCTCGAATGCATACATGAATTTATTGTTGCTCACTCCTACCAAGCGTGGTGTTCTGATTCAGAACCCTATTCACGCTGTTTCTCGAAATAAAGAGTCTGATGTATTGTCATAGCTTTCCTTGCAGTTGTACAAACAGTAGATTGTGGTTTCTTTCTGTCCGAGCAGTGCCCATACTAAGCGATTGTTCTGACCATTGTATCCAGGGGTATCTTCTGCTCAGCACAACGGAATACGAAACCATTAACAGAAGTATTTCTGTTAGCTTCCGTATTACATCAGTCACCTGCTTTCCATGACCTCGCGTTACTCTTATCATGGGATAAGTGGGTTCTCGACCATGCGCAAGGGTCACTCACAGACTATCAGAGGGAAGGAAGCGGCTTACTTTTCCTTGGACCGTAGTGCTGTCCCGATACCCAAATATTTAATCTAAGAGATGCAAAAATAGCAATTATTTTTGCAAAACGCACAAACTGAATGGCCGCGTCGTAAGAGAATGTGATTTCATTTTATTTTTTGCAATTAAAAGCTCATTAAGTTCTTTTTCTGAAAACAAGCATCTCAACCGTCGAAATAATTATTTAGATCCTCAGTATAATTACATGCGTGTTTTTGTCACTCTGAAAAGAAAAGAATTACTCGTTTTTTTTTGTTTTTTTTACCATTAATTTTGAAACATTTGTTTCATTACTCCTCAGATAATCCTTAACGGCTCACAGAGTTGTATATGCGCTCATAAGGTACTAGTGTACCTACCCGATGTTTACCGGGAGTAAAAGGAAAAAAAAGGTCTGACTTTGTTTATGAAGAAACGAAAATTAATTTAGTTGAATTTAATTTCGTAATCACATAATTTGATGATGAACTACAAGCACTTGTACCCCCTCGACGTGAATACCTCCGACAAACCCGACAAGTAGAGATACCTAGGTGTAAGTAAGCCTTCTACTTCAATGGTTTCTTCCCCATAACTGCTAGACTTTGGAATTCCCTTCCGGGATTCTGCTTTCCCAACTATACTGATATGCAAAAGTTCAAGTGTAATGTAACAGACATCTTGCTACTGATCTCCCTTCATAATACCCTAGCAATTTATGTCCCCGATAGTAGCTCCCTACTTCAAAGTGGCATTGTGCCTTGTTTGGAGTGAAAATTGAATGATGAAAAATTTAATTGATATATACTAGCAAAACCCGAAAATAAATAAATATTAGTAAAATCTTTTTTACCTTTTAAAGACAAAAAGAATGAATATTTAAAAAATTAACCTTTTTTACATGAAATATTTTTTACATGAAAAAGTTTTTACATGTAAAATTTTTACATGAAAATTTTTTTATATGAAAAATTATTTACATGAAAATTTTTTACATGAAAAATTTTTTACATGAAAATTTTTTACATGAAAAATTTTTTACATGAAAAATGTTTTACATGAAAATTTTTTACATGAAAAATTTTTTACATGAAAAATTCAACACAATTCGTTCTTGGTTTTCTTTGATCTCGAATAGAATAAACTAGAAGCACTGCGTGCTTCATGAATGGAAATCCGCGGTTTTCCGCGAGCTATGGGCCTATAAAAATAACTTGGAAAAGAAATATTTTTCTAGCGTAGCATGAGAAGGCGCATGTTTCCGTCCAGCGTGAGCGAGACTAGTTGCGACTGTCAACTTTAGAGAACACAAATAAATACATCCCTAACGCGGCAGAAGGATCTAATGGCAAACGGAGCCATTATATTGTGAATTACTCTAGGGAGAAGATGAAAGTTGGAGTATGAAATAAATTCCCTCCGATACGAAACAAAGTAAATGGGAGTGTTTTCCTATTGTGATTTTTTTAAGGGTACCATATTAAGTTTTGCGTATATGAATGTGGGAGAACCGGGTTTTGTATTCTGAAAATTGGCTGCCAAGGGTTCAACGATTTGACCTTTGAAAACTCTACCAAACTCCTCCGCCAATTTTGTGCCTAAACATTTGAAATTTTAGATGTATGTTACTTTGAGCCAAAAACATTAAATATTAAGTGGTCAAAATTGGGGTCAAAGTTTTTAAAAATTGACCTCTGCAGTCTATACTGAATTACTCAGCCAATTTTTTGTCTAAGCATTTGAAATTTTACATAAGTGTACTCAGAAATAGAGCAAGATTAGAATCGGTTTTTAGGCGAAAATTTGGCTGCCAAGGGATCAGTTAAAAATATTTTACCTTTGCGGTCTCTAGCAAACTATTCAACCAATTTTGGGTCTAAACGTTTGAAATTTTACGTAAAGGGTATTCAGACATGCAGCAAGCTTTTAAATCAGTTTTGGGGCGAAAATTTGGCTGCCAAGAGGTCAAAGTTGGAAGAGTTGACCTTTTAAGACTCTACCAAACTCCTCCGCCAATTTTGTGGTCCAAACACTTGAAATTTTAGATGTAGGTTACCTGGACATGAATCAAACTTTTTAATATATATGCAAATTCACATACAGTTACGAACAGTATAGCCGGGCTGAACTGTTAGTGTATATATATATATATATATATATATATATATATATATATATAATTAGAAATGGAGTTCGAACAATCCAAATAATACAAACGTGTAATACAAACATGTCAAATGATTTCAGTTCTGTACAATTACGTTGGTAATATTGTAAGATTTGCCTTTATTTGAATCTCATCGTCTATTATCATATACTAGTAATAAATTATGTCGATCATTGAGCTTTTTTTTTTATCCTAAACAAGGCATATTGACACTGACTCATAAGAGGTTTTTGTGATTAGTGGCCAGATTTACAAAGCGGCATGCTAAATTGGAAGTTGTGCGGTAAGATATTTGGTCCCATTACATTTAAATTTCTGCGTGTTTTTTATACATTTAAATTTCTGCGTGTTTTTTATACATTTAAATTTCTGCGTGTCAGACAGGGAAACAAGAATTAGGGTGAAAATTAGAAATGTTGATGGTCTGAGGAAAGAAGCTATTAGATTGGAATAGTTTTTCGGCATCTTGATACCTCTAGAGTTTAGGGGTGGAATTTTATTGCTAGTCTGGTTGATCAGTGTATTTATGTTGAATGGGTACAAGTGGTCTAAGTTTTAGCACATTACGTAGAAGTATTTGTAAAATAAGCACAGAGGTACAACACTGCGCCGATGCGACAGGGGATGACCTTGGTGGACAGAACGAGATCTATTAATTAGATAACTAATGTTTTGCACTCTGTGCGAGAGAGAGAGAGAGAGAGAGAGAGAGAGAGACTAGTGGTTTTGGTTTCAATACCCTGGGTATTGGCGAATAATCGTTTTATAGAGATATAGCATACTGGCAGGTGTGATAATTTTTCTAGCTAAGTAGAGAGAGCCCATCTTCTTTGTAGCAGATGTTGCAGTATTCATGCTGTCTATGAAGGTTACACCGAGGAATTTGAATGCCGAACTACAGGGAGGGGTGCTATAATCCATGGCAGTCAGTGTTTATAAATAGTTCTTATAACAAGCGAGACCTCTGGAAATTCCACAGCAGCATCTTTCATATGTAATGTATTGTCATCTTTCATATGTAATATATTGCAGATGGGCATTCTGTGGACGTTCGAGGTGAATGGAGACCCCGCGATATTATTGCAGCCCTTTTGCTAGAACTGTAAAAGTTATGAAGTGTCAAAATATATCAATTACTACGGTTTATCTCCAATATCCTTATAGGAGTCTGTAACATATTTCCATTGTATGGACGCCCAGCACAAACGGGAACCACACCATATCATTATACCATCTTTAGGCAGAACAGATTCTACCCAGGATCCTAGCAAGAAGACCAAGAATATATAGTTTAGTTTCACGAACGGCTCGATTTTTTTTTATTATTTACACTTTTTTTTTACATTGTGTCCTCGGTGATCGGGAGATTCTATTTATTAAAAAGGAAGATGGAAGATTATAATTACGGCTATGACAAGAGAATATTCTTATCATTGTTTTGACTCTCGAGTATATATCCGACACAGATAAACACTGTTAATTAATCGACAACCACTTTACTCTTTATAAAAACGTCTTTTAATTCTATAGCAAGCCCCACTCTCCCCAATGGTTTACTTCTGCTTGTGAAGCTGCCATTACTCAAATACAGCATGCGTTCTGCAGATTCAACCAGCAAACCCCCAGTCCGAACAGACAGAGGTATATAGAAGCTAGAAGTAATTATAAAAGATAAATAGCGACAGTTAAGATAGATTGCACTGAAAGCACCAGAAAACGCATCGAAGCACAGAAATTACGAACCCGTGACTTTTGGAAAATTTACAACAGTGTAGTAAATAATCAGCAGTCAACGATTCCCCCACTATCAAACAATCATGCGGTTGCTTGCTCGGCAACCGACAAGACTAAATCTGCTTACCAGTCGGTTTGTCTCAAACTCCACACTGGACCCGGCACACCACTCCCTCCCCGACTTTCCTTTGCGGACAGACGCCACACTAGACGATTTGAAAATCACCCTTTCTCATGAACATGGTATCATAAAAAATGTAGACACCTCAAAAGCAAGTGGACCCGATCTCATCCCGGCTGTGCTATTAAAAAAATGCTCCGCTGAGGTTGCTCCAGTTCTGTCCAAACTTTACAATAAATGCCTTAACGAATCTTGCTGTCCCCACTGCTAGAAAACCGCTTCTGTTTTACTAGTCTTCAAGAATTCTGGTGAAAGAACTGACCCATACGATTATCGGCCCATTAGCCTTCTTCCGCTCTTCGCAAAAATATTTGAGTCCTTAATTAATCAAGTTCAAGTCTAACACCTTACAGCTGCTAAACCCCTGACCGACAAACGATACGGATAAGGCAAGCCCGTTCCACAGCAGATATCTTAACTGTAATCTCTAAACGTATATACCGTTCATTGGACAAAATAGGGGAGGGTAGAGCGGAAGCTCGCGATATATCTAAGGCTTTTGACAGGGTAATTAAATCCTTCTTAAGTAAGAAAAATCCAAGTTATCCTCGACAGTCGTACATCTAAACAATATGATATAAATTCGGGAGTACCCCATGGGTCTATCCGTGGACCTTTATTATTCCTGATATTTATAAATGACCTCCCTGATAAAATAGTTTCAGAGATGGGTATATTTGCTGAATACACCACTCTCTATAACAGGCACGAAGGGAAAACAAATGAACACATATCTAAGGAAATAGCAGAAACGCTAGAGGATGACCTCCAATCTGTAGTGGAATGGGGACAAAAATGGATCGTCATATTCAATGCTGCTAAGACTAAGCTTGTTTCCTTAAATAATTACAAGACCTTCTCTGCCACCAATAGCAATGGCCAAGAACACATTACCTGAAAGTACTTCCTTGGCCTTACGTTTACAGAAAACATGAACTCAAATAGATACATTGAGAGCATTGTCAAGGCTGCTGCAAAGAAGGTGGGCTCTCTCTACCGTGCTTGAAAACTAATTACGTCTGAAAGTATCCTGTACCTCTATACGGCCACTATTCGCCCATGTATAGAGTACTGTTGTCACATTTGGGCTGGTGCATCTGCTGCTTGTCTCTCACTCCTTGACCGGGTTCAAAAGAGAGTCGCCAACCGGATAGGTTCTGAACTGTCATTTGAACTTCAGTCTCTGTCCCATCAACGAAACGTTGCATCCCTCTGCCTGTTCTACAAGTACTTTAATGGTGAATGCTCTGACGAAACCCCTCGACTAAATACCCACGATAAACCCGACAAGCATATATATCCCACCCCTTCACAGTAGAGATCCCTAGGTGTAAGAAAGCGTTTTATTCCAATAGTTTCTTCCCCAGAACTACTAGACTTTGGAACTCCCTTCCGGGATTCTGCTTTCCAAACTGTACTGACATGCAGAAGTTCAAGAGTAATGTGAACAGGCATCTTGCTACTCATACCCCTTACTAATTCCCTTGCAACTTATGTTCCTGATAGTAGCCCCCTACTTCAAATTGGCTCTGTGTCTTGTTTGGGATGAAAATTGATTTAAATATATATATATATACTCTAGAGTCAAAATAAGGAAAAGAATATTCTCTTATCATAGCCCTAGTTATGTTATACTAAGAACATGAAATTAGCGTATCCATATACTAAATTAATGTTCGTAGTATATTATCACCTTCTATCCTCCTTTTTAATAAATAGGATCTCCCGATCGAATAATTTATAATCTGAAAACCGTGACACACGTTAGAGGTACTACGGTATTAATACATAGATTCTTAAGGGAAAGGAAATTTGCCTTAGTAGTATTGAATGCAGCCGTTTATTTTTGGCTCAATTTTACTACATGTTCAAGTAATTTTTTAAAGATTGAGCTATTACCTCGCATGCGTTGTAATGATTGTCTTTAACAACCTGTTGGGAAAATAAGGAATGATTTATTAAGAGTTGCAATGTATCTATGAAGCATGATAGTGATTCTAAACCACATCCCCTGACACCAGCAGTAATATTTGTACTGAATCCTGCAAGACTAAGAAAACTTTATTTATTTATTTGCGGACTGTTATCCTCATTTTCATAGGTTTTGTTGTTTCACCACGTTTCGGCCAACTTATCCTCTGGCCTTCTTCTATGTGATGGCATAGGAATTACAGTTTTCCATAGTTGTTGTCTCGGCACGTTTTGGGCCAACTAAACTTCTGGTCTACTTTGGGTAGGATTGAAATCGCTATCTTCAGACAATGCTCAGCTGTAATTACTAGGGGATACAGTTACAAGACCCAGTATTCTTATCCCGTTATGGTTAATCACCTGCGGAAGGCCAGAGGATGAGTTGGCCGAAACGTAGTGAAACAATAACTATGAAGATGAAGATAACAGTTAGCTAATAAATAAATAAATAAATACACAAATTACTCATCTTAAAGGATTCCAATAAAAAAAACAAAAATAAGAAAACTTTCTTGAAAATTTTATACTCATCCAATAACACAGAAGCGATCAATTACCTTTATTTATGTGTATTGGCTTTTCACGGTAACGACAAAAGCGTTGCGCAAAACGAAACCTATTCAAGTTGCTTTGGAAGTTCGCGAACCACCAACACAGCAATAGGAAATCCGGCTTTTATATCTGACACGCTTAAAAGCCTTGCTTGATTCTGCAGGGGAAGATACACAAGCCTCTGGCCCATATAACTAAGTGCTTGGAATAATAAAACGAACTTTCATATGCAAACAGTTGCTTGGAATAAACAAGAAAACACTTTAAAATCCACGTACCTACTTATCAATGATGAAGAGGGGAAAGTTCAAACATTTTATGTTATTGAAATATTTTTCAAGTAAATGTTTATGCTTTTATTTTCAGAATATTTAATATGTTTTTATTAATAATTTTATCAGTACTGGAACAGTTCGTGACCGATGCTAAATGTGACTTTTCGTCGGCATCGTCCGGATGTTTACATAAACGGCCGAAAGATGCCGAATGAAAACTGTAACGATACACACGCTTAAACACGTGTTAATATATAAGCACTCGGGCCCCAACAAGTTGTACACTCCGTCGCAAGAAACATAAGATATGAAGAGTAAAGAACTTCAACTCGTTTCAGGTTTTAATTAAAAGACCTTTATTCCTCATTCTCCCGCCATGCGTGTCGTCTATTTAATCTGTTAAATAGAGTTTAAAGTTCTTTACGAATGTATATAAGACAGTTGTTTCACAGAAAACACTTGACGTAAGTTTATGAAGAAAGGAATGACAATTTATTTTCTGTTCAATTCTTTCTCAATGTGCCATGGAGAGAGAGAGCAAGAAAGAGGTGCGGCGTGATGGAGTTTTGTGGGTGACACAAAATGACAACTGGTCGTCTCGGTGCCCTTCTCTCTGACTGAGTTCTTCCTTGGCTGGCATTTGTTTTTATTTACAAAAACTTTAGATAGGAATTTCTTTTTTCCATGCCGCATTCCATTGGCCCTTATTCAATTCGTCCAATGCCAAATTTCAATATGACTTTTTCAAAACTTGTCAATTGAAGAATGTTGATTTCAAAGCTTCTGCTCACTTCTTGCAATTGTTATGACTTTTGATGACATTTCTTGGTTTGAAGATTTTCACAATATTTGCGTGTGTGCATCCAGCTCCATATGCGTGTGTGCTCAACCAGTAATAATTCCGGCGTTGCCCAAACTAATATTCAACAAAGGCTTGTTTAATTTTCATTATTTTTTGGTTTCAATAAATTGTGTTTTTCTTTTATTTGTTTTGTTTTGTTTTTTGTTTGTTTGTTTTTTGTTTTTGTTTTTAATGATGGTAGTGTTTTTCGAACCAGGCCAGTTAGTTTAGGATTAGGTTAGAATTAGTTTAGGGTTAAGTTAAACTTAGGGTTAAAAAGGCATTTTTTTTTTTTTTACATTTTTAAATGGGTTGGGTGAAAAGAAAAACAACATTTCACATTGTCTTTAGGGTTAGGATTAGGGTTAGGATGTAAATAAACAACAGGTTCTTTTTTTCTTTTACATTTTTGAAGTCCGTTGAGACACTGAATCGTCTGTTCTAAACCGCTGAAATTCCTTATCGCTTAAATGAATTGTCTTGATTTACTTGATTCACAATAGCTTACTGTCCCCTTTGTTGCAATCTGATCGGCTAAGCGCTTCACCATTTTTTAAATGGAAATCGCTCCAGACAAGACGCAAAGCCATTTGATAAAAGTATCTAAAATGGTACTTCAACATAAAAAACTTGCCAACTGTAAGTATATTCTAACCCAGAAAGCACAATTCTCCTCTCCTGGAATGTAAAGACTAAAAAACAAAATAAGGAAAACAAGAGTAATAAGGTTGTTGTTTCTATTCAAATCAACAATCAGTTAAGACGGGAAAGAAAATAATTTAAAATCTATCTAATGTCAGATCGGCGGACATATAGACTAAGCTTAGGTATATCGTGTTTAATAGAAATGACTGGGACATCGCATTATGCATAGACCGATTATCATAAATTCTCATAGACACGCAATTCTTGAACTCCCAAAGACATGTGAAGTACATTCATGTGAATTTTTAAACAATCGGCATCATTTACTACTACTACTACTACTACTACTACTACTTCTGCTGCTGCTATTATTATTATTATTATTATTATTGTTGTTGTTGTTGTTGTTGTTGCTTTTTTTGTTTGTATTTGGTAGTGGTGTTTTCTGTTTTGTATTTTATTGAACTTTGGGTCTCCCAATGAAAGTTTGGGGGTTTTTTTTGTATACAGATCGTTAACTCAATTCGGGTAATCTAAAAATAGTAGGTGAGCAAACACATTCTGCAACTGTTAACGAGCTTCCATCAAATTTCATCGACAGAAAATCCAATTACACTGCAAATGAGCAGAGAAATCTACAGGAACCTGGAAGCGCTAACTTTCAACTTATATGTTGTTGTTTTTTTTTTTTTTTTGTTTTCTGTTGTTGTTTTTTGTTTGTTTGTTTGTTTGTTTGTTTGTTTTTGTTCTTTTTTCTCATCATTTTTAACTTTTATTTCGGGATCATATTATAATGTTGTATTAAAATCTCTTTCTTCAACATTTTCTTTCTTGTGGGGAATGATAAGAAATTTAACTTTTAGATGCACACACATGGGCAGATGCACACACACGACTTTGGCCGAGATTGAATCAGGATCAACGACTGTTTCACACTCATACATTTTTATTGGTTATTGTAATCGGTGATTGATTGCCCATTGTTCAATCGAATCGATTGATTGCCTGTTCTTGTAGGGGCACCAGTACATTGTAATCCATATTACACTGTAGAGAACCTATCGTTGATTTTATAAAATTATTTTAATATATTAAATTGTCCCAAAAGTTTGGAAGCACTTGTGAAAAATTGAATTTTTATGCCATTTTTAATTGCTTTTTGCATTTACATTGTTATAGTAATCTTCATCCTTCTATTCCAGATGGCAAAACTGAGCTGAGAGGTTTAAAAACAAAACAAAGTCTTTCAATCAGTAAAGACGCAGAAGAGATTCTTGCTGCTGAAGATGAAGGAAAAATTGCGTATGCGACGATCTCAAAATAGTACAAGCTTTTCGATTCTGAAGATCTTGAAGATGGGTAAAGATCAGAAACTCATAGTATTAATGCTGGAGTCCCTTAGGTGTCCATCCTGGGCCCAACTCTCTTCCTGACTTGCATCAATGATCTTCCAAATCACATCCTATAAACATTCGTAGATATTTATGCTGACGACACTACCATCTATGGCAGCACATCAAAGGCCGTAAATTACTAAGTTCTCTCTGATTCTTTCTCCTCTAATCTTGAGCAAGTGGTACAATGGGGAAAGAAGTAGCTGGTTACTTTTAATGTAACTAAAACCAAGCTTCTATTTTTACATCATTAATGCTTTGATCCCCATCTGGCGTCAATTTAAATGAATGGCTCACGATTTTGAGGGCTCAATGTTTTGACAAGCTTCAGGGCTGGGCCTTTACTCCTGATATGAAATGGGACACGTATATCAAACCGTTGTCAAAGTCACTGGGAAAATGGGGAAATCTTTCTACCGCTCTAGTAGATATCTCACTGCTGATGCAATTTTCTACCAATATGAGCCAGGTACATATAAGGATGGAGAAATGTTGCCGCATCTGGGCAGGAGCTGCTAGAAAAAATTATCTTGCCTTGACAAAGTTGAAAATAAACTTCGTAGCCTAATGGAAGATGCCATTTTCTCTTCCCTGCAACCTCTATGTCACAAAAGAGGCGCTGCGAGCCTGTCTCTGCTTTATCGTTATTTTCATGGTAAGTGCTCGTCTGGGCTTACATCTATGGTCCCCTCGTCAAACTTTTACGAAAAACTCTCGTCTAGCTCAAACCACTATCAGTAATTTCCCCCACTCTTTATCTGTGCCTAAAACTAAACGTAGATTTTATGAACAAAGCTTCTTTCTTAGAACTGCACACCTGTGAAACTCTCTTTAGTTTGTCTGCTTTCCAGCTGACTATAATTTGATCGTCTTCAAACCCAACTTAAACAAATTCTTGATGAGTTGTCTCCTTAAGTAATCCAATTGATCAAATTTTCACCACAAACGATTACTACAATATCGTCCCATTGACTAGCATACATTCATTAACCCTTATCGCCGAGTGGTCTTCGAGCCTTAATACGTGGTGACTCCTGTGTAATTTTTTTTTTAAGATAAGCCTCGTTTGGGATGGCTGTTAAAGTTGAATGATAACTTGCTAACCGGATGCCTTCATCGATCACTCAAGAATTGGTTGATGAGCTTGAAGTTGACATATCGACAATTTACCGATGCTTGAAGCAACTTGATTTTGTGCACAAAATTCACGTCAAGATCAGCACGAAGTGACCGAAGTACGAGCCAGAAACGTGTCAAAAATTGCAGTCAATTGCTCAGCAATCCATTGCACAAGGACATTTGAAAGCGCATTGTGGCATCCCGCGAGAAATGAGTCTATTTGATCCAGTATAATATAGACAAACGAGTGGTTCAAAAGGGACAAGAGACATCGTCGGTTCCAAAAAAGTAATGTATATTTGATGGAACTTTGAAGGAATCGTGCATTTTGAGTTGGTTCCAAAGGGTCGTGCCAATAGTGCCAAACTGTAAGCAACTAGAGAGGGTCTACGAAAGGTTAAAACAAAAGTACCCGACTCTGATCAACCGAAAGTGCGCTTTGGTGCAGCAGGACAATGCCAGGCCACACACCACAGGGAAGACCAGAAAAGGTTTGTAAAGTTAGACGATGTTCATGTTCTGCCACATCTAGCCTGCTGTCCTGACTGTGGTCCATTAGATTACAGCCTTTGCTGTGCAATGCAACAATTTCTGAAGGGCTGTCGATTCGACTTGTTTCATGAAGACGAGAAGCATAGCAAGCATTCTTTGATTCTAAGCTGGAAATCTACAACAGTGTAGTAAATAATGGGCAATCAATAATTTCCCCACTATCCAACAATCATGAGGTTGTTTGCTCAGCAACCGAGAAGGCTAACATGCTTGCCAGTCGATTTGCCTCAAACTCCACACTGGACCCTACTAACCACCCCTTCCTTGACTTTCCTTTGCGGACAGACGCCACACTAGACGATCTGAAAATCGCCCCTATGCTACAGATACATGCTATCATAAAAAGTATTTACATTTTAAAAGCATTTGGACCTGATCTCATCCAGGATGTGCTATTAAAAAAATGCTCCGCAGAAGTAGCTCCAATTCTCTTTAAACTTTACAACAAATGCCTTAATGAATCTTGTTTTTCTGGCTGCTGGAAAACTGCTTCTGTGGTACAAGTTTTCAAGAATTCTGGTGAAAGAACTGACCCAGTAAATTATCGCCCCATTAGCCTCCTCCCACTTTTCGCCAAAATATTTGAGTCCATAATTAACCAAGCTCTGGTCCATCGCCTTACAGATGCTAAACTTCTGACCGATCAATAATACAGATTTAGGCAAGCCCGTTCCAAAGCAGATATCCTAACTGTAATCTCTGAACGTATATACCATTCACTGCATTTGTCCAATGAATAGTATATACGCAGGGGAGGGTAGAGCGGTAGCTCTAGATATATCTAAGGCTTTTGACAGGGTATAACATGAAGGTCTTCTTAGGAAAATCAGATCATACGGTATCACTGGAAGACTGGATGACACCACTCTCTATAAAAGACACGATAGGAAAACAAATGAACACATATCTAAAGAAATGGCAGAAACACTAGAGGATGACACCCAATCTGTAGTGGAATGGGGACGAAAATGGATGGTCACGTTCAATGCTGCCAAGACTAAACTGACATGCAGAAGTAATTGTCTGTATTTTTGAGATGAGGTGTTTTCATTGATTGGGATCGTCGGACTGACTTCCTCATCTTGTTTGTTAACGTCACAACGAAAATGGATGGTTACATTCAATGCTGACAAAACTAAACTTGTCCCCTTTCAATAATTACGAGAACCCTTCTCTACCGCCAATACCAATGGCCAAAGAGTCTTTATCTGAAACTACATCTTTTAAACTCCTCGTCCTAACGTTCACAAGAAACATGAGTTGGACCAATTACATTGAGAGCACTGCTAGGACCGCTGCGAAGAAGGTATTTTCTCTCTACCCTGCTAGAAAGCTACTAACGCCCGAAAGTATCCTGTACATCTATAAGGCTACCATTCGCCCATGTATGGAGTATTGTTGTCATATTTGGGCTAATGCATCTGCTACTAATCTCTCGCTCCTATACAAGGTTCAAAAGAGAGTCGCAAATCTGATAGATCCTGTCCTATCGACGAAATGTAGCATCCCTCTGCTGTTCTACAAGTACTTTAACGGTTAATGCTCCGACGAACTGCAAACACTTATATCCCCCTCGACGCAAATACGCCCGACAAACCCGACAAGCAGCTAAATTCCACCCCTTCACAGTAGAGATCCCTAGATATAAGAAAGCCTTCAACTCCGGTAGTTTCTTCGCAAGAACCACTAGACTTTGGAATTCCCTTCCGGGTTCCTGCTTCCCCAACTGTACTGACATGCAGAAGTTCAAGTGTAACGTGAACCGATATCTTACTGCCCAACTCCCCATATAGTACCCCTGTAGATTATGTCATTGATAGTAGCCCCCTAAATCAAAGTGGCAATGTGCCTTGTTTGGGGCGAATATGTAATGAAAAAAAAAATCCATCACCTTACAGATGCTAAACTTCTGACTGACTAAAAAACGCATCGAAGCACAGAAATTAGGAACCCGTGATTTCTGGAAAATCTACAGCAGTGTCGTAAATAATGAGCAGTCAACGTTTCCTCCGCTATCATGAGGTTGCTTGCACGCTAATCTGCATGCCAGTTAGTTTGCCTCAAACTCCTGGACCTGACACACCACTCCCTCCCCAACTTTCCTTTGCGGACAGACGCCACGCTAGACGATTTGAAAATCACCCTTTCCATGAACATGGTATCATAAAAAACCTAGACACCTCAAAAGCAAGTGGACCCGATCTCATCCCGGCTGTGCTATTAAAAAAATGCTCCGCTGAGGTTGCTCCAGTTCTCTCCAAACTTTACAATAAATACCTTAACGAATCTTGCTTTCCCGACTGCTAGAAAACCGCTTCTGTGGTACTAGGCTTCAAGAATTCTGGTGAAAGAACTGACTCATACAATTATCGCCCCATTAGCCTTCATCCGCTCTTCGCCAAAATATTTGAGTCCTTAATTAATCAAGTTCAAGTCTAATACCTTACAGCTGCTAAACCCCTGACCTACAAGGAATACGGATAAGGCAAGCCTGTTCCACAGCAGATATATTAACTGTAATCTCTAAACGTATAAATCGTTCACTAGACACAACAGGAGAGGGTAGAGCGCAAGCTCGTGATATATCTAAGGCTTTTGACAGGGTATGGCACGATTGTCTTCTTAGGAAAATCAGATTATATGGAATCACTGGAAGAATACATAATGTAATTAAACACTTCTTAAGTAAGACAAAAATCCAAGTTGTCCTCGAGGGTTGTACATCTAAACAATATGATATAAATGCGGGAATGCCTCAGGGGTCTATCCATGGACCTTTATTTTTCCTGATATTCATAAATGATTTCCCTGATAAAATAGTTTCGGAGATAGGTATATTTAATGATGACACCACTCTCTATAACAGGCACGAAGGGAAAACAAATGAACACATATCTAAGGAAATAGCAGAAACACTAGAGGATGACCTCCAATCTGTAGTGGAATGGGGACAAAAATGGATCGTCACATTCAATGCTGCCAAGACTAAACTGACATGCAGAAGTAATTGTCTGTATTTTTGAGATGAGGTGTTTTCATGGATTGAGATTGTCGGACTGACTTCCTCATCTTGTTTGTTAACGTCACAACGTTTCGGCCGTTTTGCCCTCCGGCCTTCATCAGGTGTTTTGTGTCGAACTGGGGAACCGTTTGTTAGGAGTCGCGAACCCAACCCTTTATTATTATTACGGGGGTACCGTGTTCGGACTCCAGCTAGGCTCTGTGACATAGTTGCTGATTCTATGTTTTGAATGTTACTTTTTCACTGTCTTCGTCCAGGATTGAACTCAGCACCTTTGGGTAACTGTAAACTTTGATGCAACGTCTGGGACCACTCGGCCATATGTCACTTGGACAAACGGTTCCCCCAGTTCGATACGAAACACCTGATGAAGGCCGGGGGGGGGGCGAAACGGCGGAAACGTTGTGACGTTAACAAACAAGATGAGGAAGTCAGTCTGACATGCAGAAGTTCAAGTGTAACGTGAACCGACATCTTGCTGCCCAACTCCCCACATTGTACTCCTGTAGATTATGTCATTGACCCCTACATCAAAGTGGCAATGTGCCTTGTTTGGGGTGAAAATGTAATAAAAAAATTACTTTTGACGAGATTACAAAAGCTCACAAATCGATGACAGAAAGTCTTGGAAAATGATGGTCTGTATTTTGAGGATTATTTTTTGTTTTGTTTTTTGTTTTTATATTACTTGGAGAGTAAAATTTCAAAATGTTTTTATATTACTTGGAGAGTAAAATTTCAAAATGTGTTTATATTACTTGGAGAGTAAAATTTCAAAATGTGTTTATATTACTTGGAGAGTAAAATTTCAAAATGTTTTTATATTACTTGGAGAGTAAAATTTCAAAATGTTTTTATATTACTTGGAGAGTAAAATTTCAAAATGTTTTTATATTACTTGGAGAGTAAAATTTCAAAATGTTTTTATATTACTTGGAGAGTAAAATTTCAAAATGTGTTTATATTACTTGGAGAGTAAAATTTCAAAATGTTTTTATATTACTTGGAGAGTAAAATTTCAAAATGTTTTTATATTACTTGGAGAGTAAAATTTCAAAATGTTTTATATTACTTGGAGAGTAAAATTTCAAAATGTTTTTATATTACTTGGAGAGTAAAATTTCAAAATGTGTTTATATTACTTGGAGAGTAAAATTTCAAAATGTTTTTATATTACTTGGAGAGTAAAATTTCAAAATGTTTTATATTACTTGGAGAGTAAAATTTCAAAATGTTTTATATTACTTGGAGAGTAAAATTTCAAAATGTTTTTATATTACTTGGAGAGTAAAATTTCAAAATGTTTTATATTACTTGGAGAGTAAAATTTCAAAATGTTTTTATATTACTTGGAGAGTAAAATTTCAAAATGTTTTTATATTACTTGGAGAGTAAAATTTCAAAATGTTTTTATATTACTTGGAGAGTAAAATTTCAAAATGTGTTTATATTACTTGGAGAGTAAAATTTCAAAATGTTTTTATATTACTTGGAGAGTAAAATTTCAAAATGTTTTTATATTACTTGGAGAGTAAAATTTCAAAATGTTTTATATTACTTGGAGAGTAAAATTTCAAAATGTTTTTATATTACTTGGAGAGTAAAATTTCAAAATGTTTTTATATTACTTGGAGAGTAAAATTTCAAAATGTGTTTATATTACTTGGAGAGTAAAATTTCAAAATGTTTTTATATTACTTGGAGAGTAAAATTTCAAAATGTTTTTATATTACTTGGAGAGTAAAATTTCAAAATGTTTTATATTACTTGGAGAGTAAAATTTCAAAATGTTTTTATATTACTTGGAGAGTAAAATTTCAAAATGTGTTTATATTACTTGGAGAGTAAAATTTCAAAATGTTTTTATATTACTTGGAGAGTAAAATTTCAAAATGTTTTATATTACTTGGAGAGTAAAATTTCAAAATGTTTTATATTACTTGGAGAGTAAAATTTCAAAATGTTTTTATATTACTTGGAGAGTAAAATTTCAAAATGTTTTTATATTACTTGGAGAGTAAAATTTCAAAATGTTTTTATATTACTTGGAGAGTAAAATTTCAAAATGTTTTATATTACTTGGAGAGTAAAATTTCAAAATGTTTTTATATTACTTGGAGAGTAAAATTTCAAAATGTTTTTATATTACTTGGAGAGTAAAATTTCAAAATGTTTTTATATTACTTGGAGAGTAAAATTTCAAAATGTTTTTATATTACTTGGAGAGTAAAATTTCAAAATGTTTTTATATTACTTGGAGAGTAAAATTTCAAAATGTTTTTATATTACTTGGAGAGTAAAATTTCAAAATGTTTTATATTACTTGGAGAGTAAAATTTCAAAATGTTTTTATATTACTTGGAGAGTAAAATTTCAAAATGTTTTTATATTACTTGGAGAGTAAAATTTCAAAATGTTTTATATTACTTGGAGAGTAAAATTTCAAAATGTTTTTATATTACTTGGAGAGTAAAATTTCAAAATGTTTTATATTACTTGGAGAGTAAAATTTCAAAATGTTTTTATATTACTTGGAGAGTAAAATTTCAAAATGTTTTTATATTACTTGGAGAGTAAAATTTCAAAATGTTTTTATATTACTTGGAGAGTAAAATTTCAAAATGTTTTTATATTACTTGGAGAGTAAAATTTCAAAATGTTTTATATTACTTGGAGAGTAAAATTTCAAAATGTTTTTATATTACTTGGAGAGTAAAATTTCAAAATGTTTTATATTACTTGGAGAGTAAAATTTCAAAATGTTTTTATATTACTTGGAGAGTAAAATTTCAAAATGTTTTTATATTACTTGGAGAGTAAAATTTCAAAATGTGTTTATATTACTTGGAGAGTAAAATTTCAAAATGTTTTTATATTACTTGGAGAGTAAAATTTCAAAATGTTTTTATATTACTTGGAGAGTAAAATTTCAAAATGTTTTTATATTACTTGGAGAGTAAAATTTCAAAATGTGTTTATATTACTTGGAGAGTAAAATTTCAAAATGTTTTTATATTACTTGGAGAGTAAAATTTCAAAATGTGTTTATATTACTTGGAGAGTAAAATTTCAAAATGTTTTTATATTACTTGGAGAGTAAAATTTCAAAATGTTTTTATATTACTTGGAGAGTAAAATTTCAAAATGTGTTTATATTACTTGGAGAGTAAAATTTCAAAATGTTTTTATATTACTTGGAGAGTAAAATTTCAAAATGTTTTTATATTACTTGGAGAGTAAAATTTCAAAATGTTTTTATATTACTTGGAGAGTAAAATTTCAAAATGTGTTTATATTACTTGGAGAGTAAAATTTCAAAATGTTTTTATATTACTTGGAGAGTAAAATTTCAAAATGTTTTTATATTACTTGGAGAGTAAAATTTCAAAATGTTTTTATATTACTTGGAGAGTAAAATTTCAAAATGTGTTTATATTACTTGGAGAGTAAAATTTCAAAATGTTTTTATATTACTTGGAGAGTAAAATTTCAAAATGTTTTTATATTACTTGGAGAGTAAAATTTCAAAATGTTTTTATATTACTTGGAGAGTAAAATTTCAAAATGTGTTTATATTACTTGGAGAGTAAAATTTCAAAATGTTTTTATATTACTTGGAGAGTAAAATTTCAAAATGTTTTTATATTACTTGGAGAGTAAAATTTCAAAATGTTTTTATATTACTTGGAGAGTAAAATTTCAAAATGTGTTTATATTACTTGGAGAGTAAAATTTCAAAATGTTTTTATATTACTTGGAGAGTAAAATTTCAAAATGTTTTTATATTACTTGGAGAGTAAAATTTCAAAATGTTTTTATATTACTTGGAGAGTAAAATTTCAAAATGTGTTTATATTACTTGGAGAGTAAAATTTCAAAATGTTTTATATTACTTGGAGAGTAAAATTTCAAAATGTGTTTATATTACTTGGAGAGTAAAATTTCAAAATGTTTTTATATTACTTGGAGAGTAAAATTTCAAAATGTGTTTATATTACTTGGAGAGTAAAATTTCAAAATGTTTTTATATTACTTGGAGAGTAAAATTTCAAAATGTTTTTATATTACTTGGAGAGTAAAATTTCAAAATGTTTTTATATTACTTGGAGAGTAAAATTTCAAAATGTGTTTATATTACTTGGAGAGTAAAATTTCAAAATGTTTTTATATTACTTGGAGAGTAAAATTTCAAAATGTTTTATATTACTTGGAGAGTAAAATTTCAAAATGTGTTTATATTACTTGGAGAGTAAAATTTCAAAATGTTTTTATATTACTTGGAGAGTAAAATTTCAAAATGTGTTTATATTACTTGGAGAGTAAAATTTCAAAATGTGTTTATATTACTTGGAGAGTAAAATTTCAAAATGTTTTTATATTACTTGGAGAGTAAAATTTCAAAATGTTTTATATTACTTGGAGAGTAAAATTTCAAAATGTTTTATATTACTTGGAGAGTAAAATTTCAAAATGTGTTTATATTACTTGGAGAGTAAAATTTCAAAATGTTTTTATATTACTTGGAGAGTAAAATTTCAAAATGTTTTATATTACTTGGAGAGTAAAATTTCAAAATGTGTTTATATTACTTGGAGAGTAAAATTTCAAAATGTTTTTATATTACTTGGAGAGTAAAATTTCAAAATGTGTTTATATTACTTGGAGAGTAAAATTTCAAAATGTGTTTATATTACTTGGAGAGTAAAATTTCAAAATGTTTTATATTACTTGGAGAGTAAAATTTCAAAATGTTTTATATTACTTGGAGAGTAAAATTTCAAAATGTTTTATATTACTTGGAGAGTAAAATTTCAATTTTCAGGTGTTTACAAATATTTATGACAATCTAATATAATGTCTTGAATTAAAGGTTAAGTCCAAAAGTCAAGTATTATGCTTCAGTCGAATGACAACAGTCTTCAAGATCTTTAATTGGAATGATGAGTGAGCACGACTCAGGATTAAAAATGAGTTCATGCTAAAGTTCGCTGCACATTATGTGTTCTCATTAGATGGTCAGTGATTGAACACCCGTATGTGTTGGCAAGTACGCTTCTTGTTTATTATGTCCAATTTCTGATGTTGGAAGGTACGTGTTGTTGGACTCATCAATTAGGCACATCCGAACTCAGGATTCGAAACTTGAGTCTCTAGCATGCGAGGCAAGCACTCTACCAACTGGGCAAACGCGCCGCATACAAGTAAGTTTTATTAACTATCACAGATCAAGTAAACTATGACCTTCACCTTCACCGAGGTGCACGACATATGATCTTCACCGAGGTGCGCGACTTGACACACAAAAACAAAACAGCCTCTTAATCACCTGCTAACGCACGCGTCACTGTAACGTCCAATGCTGGCTGACCACTCCAGATATTCGTCCTCGCTTGAACTTGGTGGCGCACCGGTTTCCAGGGGGTCTAACCCACTGGATCCCCTACGTTGTATTTGTCATGACTGTCCTCGTCGATTGGTTGGACAGCGTCAATGCCCTTTATCCTAACACGGTATTTGTGTATGGCATTGGCCGGTGCTGTTGTTAGTGTCTTCCCATCCTTTCGTGTGATGTTATACCAATACGTGGCCTCCGTAATGGTGCATTGCTTTCTGGCAGCAATTCTCTTGATGCTGCCATGGCTCCTCTCAGCAATGCCATTCCCTGATGGCACATGAGCACATTGCAGTCGTAGTCGGACACCCCACTCATTCAACAACTGCCGAACTTGGTGACTACAAAAAGCAGCATCGTTGTCCGTCAATATCTCTTCCGGCGCACCTCACTCAGAAAAGATAGATGACAGTTGGCGGACAACATTCGCTGAGTCCTGCCTGGTCATTTGCCGCCACACCGCAAAACGAGTGGGTCTACAGTCGATAAGGGTTAGAAAGGGCTTACCACTGTAATGGGTAATATCCATCGCTAATCGTTGCCACACATGCTCAACTTCCAATCGCCCCTTCTGCCATTGCTCAGGTGCAGGATCGATAGACTGGCATGCCTCACAGTGCTTGATGATCTGCCTGACATCCGCCCTTGTCACTGCCGGGTCCACACGCCTCGCAAAATACAAAGTTCTTTTGATACCTGGATGTCCACTCTGCACATGAATTCTTTGTATTTGGCATGAGCTAATCGCGCCAACTGCGCAAGATTGAGCAGCGAACTCCACGCCTGTCTTCACAGCTTCATACCATTTGTGAGGCACACGGTTTAGTTGGTCTGCACGATTACAGTGTGATGCCACGAGCGTTACACTCACCGACAGGTCATACTCTGATACCAGACTCTTCAGGGTGTTTAGCCTCCGCCGGATTAACATCTCACTGGCTGCCTTAGTGCGGACTCTCGTTCGTCCCGAAAGAGTGTCGGACACCCAGTGGTAGACGCAGAGAGAATCCGTGTACAAGTGTAACTTCTTTGACTGCCATTGCAGTGCCAGATTTAAACCTTTCACAACAGCATCCAGCTCCGCCAGGTTGATGTGTTGAGCATCATTCACGGGTCGCAGCCAGCACGCGTCTTAAATTACATTTCCACGTTGCTCCAATAACACTCCCAATGCCAAAGAACTAGCGTCAACCCACACATTCACAGTGTCCACATCGACACACCATTCTCCACGGGCAGGGTCCTCCTTGTTAACTCTCTCTAGGGTTTCTGTCGTCATCAGAGTTAGAAGAGCATCATCAGATACATCATCTCAACCTGTAGTTACTAAACTTACCCTGCGTTTGATGACGCCCACAGCTGCTCGGAGCCAGCCACACGCTGGTAAGTGACCAATAAGTTTCCCACACAAGGAAAAAATAGTCCGCCGCGTAATAACATCAGGGATGTTTGGAATCTCACTGCCACGCCTCCATCGTAAGGTACCGTCTTTCCCGCAAACGTCCAATCCTAATACCCGTGCTCCATCCCTCAGACGTTCGGGATCCTTGCACTCCAGCCCGAATTGAGCTAACTTTTCTCTGACGTGCGACGCAGATTGTACGTCTTCATTGACGTACACATCGTCAATCTAGGCCGATGTTGCGTCCTCAGTGGTCTTTTCCTGGGACAACACTGCATTTACGATGGTCTTCATGATTTGCGGTGCCACATTCAGCCCAAAGCCAAGTCGAGTAAGGCAGTATCTCTGACCCCGAACCACACTGTCTGGAACGGCCACAATGTCTCATCCACTCGCACCTGCAAATAAGCCTTCCGCAAGTCTACTATAGACACATTGGAGCCCTTCTGGCGCCATTCTCTCAGCTTGCTGAAGCACACGTCAGCATCGGCAGTGTACGTCTCAATGTATCTATTGAGTTCACGATAGTCCAGCACCGGACGAACTTTTGATTTGTTATGCTGGACTACCGCCATTAAGGGAATCAGACCCTTGGGTGGTCCCAGCTTGTTGGGGTAGGGGATCAGCCATCCATCCTGGATCCATGCCTCAAGTTCCTTCTCGTATTCATTACGGGCCTTGTCGGGTATCGAGTACTCTGCAATGCTATTCTTGAGTTCGGTTGGCGCCCTTCCTTCTGTCCACTTCCACGATGCAGTCCATGATTTTTGGTGAGGGTCGTAGTCCACCCTAAAATCAGGCCGATCAATGTGAACTGCAGCACACACTGGGGTTTCCAAAAATCGCACAGTCCCATCTCTTCCGATAACCACTCCCCCCAGTGCCTTAATAGCATCATATCCCAACAGTACATCGAATCCCAGCAAATCCCCTCGCATCACCAGCACATTAATGTCTGCAGCCACACCAGAGTCTGTGTGGACTTTGACAGTTCCGGCTCCACAGCAAGCTTGCGTATTGCCACCTATTGTGGTTACTTTGATGTTCTGCTTTGTCCAGTTTCGACACAACTTGGCACTCATGATGGTGTGTGAGCACCCGGGGTCGAGAAGAGCTGAACGTACACATTTATTGTCGGTTGCGCCTCAATTAAATCTTGTCAGGGGAACAGGGCGGCGCTGACGTCCTGCCCCCTGATGCATTTCCCGCACAATTTTGGGATAAATGTCCATAACTACCACATTGGAAACAGCGCGGGCGTCCCCGCCCCTTGTTAGTACAATTTCTTGCGAAATGGCCTCGCTGGCCGCAGCAGAAACATCTCCCATTGGTCGTGGGTCCCAAACTGGGACTCTTTTCAGCATTAGTCTTGGCTGCCTGCGCCATCATTACAACCGGTTCCCTCAGGTCCTCCTCATCTCTGATAATGGCTCGAGCGCGTTCTAACAAATGTTCCATGGGCGTTACAGATACGCTGGTGGAAGCCCTCAACAGTTGCTTAACATGGGTGGGAAGGCCGGCCACAAACGCATACGCCAGTGTTTGCTCTGACACTCCATTGCCAAATAGAACTGCAAGTTTCTTCAGCTCCGCGAAGAAGACGTCCACGGTTTCTCCTGGCATGAGCTTCCTAGAGGCAAATGTTTCGTAGGCCGTGCAGGGATCCATGGCAAATGCCTTGTATAAAGCATTATTTATACAGGTAACATCAGCCTTCTCCACAGCACTCAGTTGCTGATATACACTTAGGGCGCCTCCAGCCAATCTCAGGGGAATCACGGTATGCACTCCCTTTACTTCACAGAGGTTGCAGGTCAGCTCAACCCTTTCGACCCAGTCGACAACAGAAGTGGATCCGTCGAATTCGGGTATCAGTTTTAAATCAAACATTGCCCCAGCCGTATTTGTCCAGGAAAAGAGACAAAACGAAATAGCCGAAATAGCTTATGACCTTCACCTTCACTGAGGTGCACGACTTATATGATCTTCACCGAGGTGCGCAACTTGACACAAAAAACAAAACAGCCTCTTAATCACCTGCTAACGCACGCGTCACTGTAACGTCCAATGACAACAACCACAACCTTCTCACTCGACCTGCCTTTTATACCACTATCTCAATCCCTTCTCTTGCGCATGCGCCTGTAGATTCCTGACAACCTCGAGACTTCCGCTTATAAAAACCCAAGTTTTGTTGTCGCACATGCCTATACAAGGCACAAACACGTGGGCGTTTGTTTTGTTGTTAAGCACTACTGGCAGCGAAGTCCGACAGTGAGATGAACCTACTTTCGTCTCGGAAAAGGATGTGAGTATTGTGACCAGCTATACCCCAAATCGATGTCTCACTAGTTGGAATTTATACTCGCTAAAGATATCATCACGACAAGCTTATCTAATGAGCGATAAGCAATATAATTTTTAGAATGTGAGAGAGAATATATAATTATTTCCACAGCCAGACAACATTTTCTTTATAAAAAAATTAGTATTTTTTATAGAATACAATGTTTTTTCAATGGTTTGAATCTGTTTTATGTTAAAATTTATAATTTATTGATTTCTGTATAATATTAGAAAAATAGAATACAATGTTTTTCTATCATTATTTCTTTGTATTGTTGTTTTTAATGCCTTTTCGATCGTTTCAATCTGTGTTCGTCTTATAAAAATATACTACTTCATTGGATAGCTATTGATTCCAAGTAATGTTAGTGTTGAAACTTAAGTAAACTGCCCTAAAATGCTAGAATCATTCGTAAATGGGGAATCATTTTACATTAAATTTTAATTTGAAAAATATTCTCCAATCTAAAATTCTAACAAAGTTCTCGCGCTATTCCTATGTAATCACCTAATTAATGTAGAATGTAATTTTTCCGGGTGGAGGATTTAAGCGAATGGTGTCACCCAGTATTTAAATATAAAAGATTTTTACTGTGTGTGGGGGGAACATAAAGATAACTGTTGAAACCGCTCAATGCGCTTTGTGTTTAGCTCGAACACACAGACACCAGCAAGCTATACGCGTTAGCACACACACACTTAAAATAAGGTCATCAGGTCACGCGACGAATGACATGAGCTGACCTTCTGTTCCGGTGACACTTAACCATAGCCTTCCGTTTTCTTCTCTTTTCCTTCTTTTCTTCAACGGGACCCAGGCCATGAACTCTGACTCTGTGACCCCATCACGTAACAAACTTTTGCCTGAAAACATGCATGTATTTTCGCGGTAAGAGAATTTGATTTCGTCATGAACAGTACCTTTATTCACGAACTCAATACTTAAATAAAACATCTAATCATTACTTAAATACAACATTAAATCATTACTTAAATACAACATTTCATCATTACTTAAATACAACATTTAATCATTATTTAAATACAACACTAAATCATTACTTAAATACAACATTTGATCATTACCTAAATACAACATTTGATCATTACTTCAATACAACATTTAATCATTACTTATATGCAACATTCAATCATTACTTAAATACAACATTTATCCATTACTTACATACAATATTTAATCATTACTTGAATACACCATTTAATCATTATTAAATAAACCAGTTAATCATTACTTAAATACAACATATAAAATACAACATTTAATTATTGTGAAAATACAATATTTAATCATTACTTGAATACAACATTTGATCATTACTTAAATTCAACGTTTAATCATTACTTAAATACAAAATTTAATCATTACTTAAATATAAGATTTAATCATTACTTATATACAGAATTTAATCATTACTTTAATAGAACATTAAATCATTACTTAAATAAACAATTTAATCATTGCTTAAATACAACAGAAAATCATTACTTAAATACAAAAATTTAATAATTACATAAATACAACATTTAATCATTACTTAAATACAACATTTGATCATTACTAAAATACAGCATTTAATCATTACTTAAATACAACATTTAATTATTATTAAAATACAACATTTAATCATTACTTACATACAACTTTTAATCATTAATTACATACAACATTTAATCATTACTTAAATACAATATTTAATAATAATTGAATAAACATTTAATCATTATTTAAAAAAATTTAATCATTACTTAAGTGCAACATTATATCATTGCTTCAATACAACATAAAATCATTGCGTTAATACAACATTTTACATTACTTAAATACAAAATTTGATAATTACTTAAATACAACATTTTACCGTTACTTAAATACAATATTTAATCATTACTTAAATACAATATTTAATAATTACATGAATAAACATTTAATCGTTACTAAGAAATAACATTTAATCATTACTTAAATACAACATTTAATAATTACTTAAATACAACATTTGATCATTACTCAAATACATGTGATCATTACTTATATACAACGTTTAATCATTACTTAAACAAATCATTTTATCATTACTTAAATACAACATTTAATCATTACTTACATAGAAAATTTAATCATTACTTTAATACAATATTTAATAATTATTGAATACACATTTAATCATTACTTTTTAAACATGTAATCATTACTTAAGTGCAGCATTTAATCATTACTGAAATACAACATTTAATCATTGCTTAAATAAAACATTTTATCATTACTTAAATACAACATTTGATTATTACTTAAATACAACATTTGATAATTACTTAAATACAACATTTAATCATTAGTTAAATACAACATTTAATCATTACTTAAATATAACATTTAATCATTACTTAAATGCAACATTCAATCATTACTTAAATACAACATTTGATCATTACTTAAATAGAACATTTCATCATTACTTACATACATCATAAATCATAACTAAAATACATTTGATCATTACTTAAAAAAACATTTAATCATTACTTTAATATGACATTTAATCATTACTTTTATAAAATATTTAATCATTAATTATATACAACATTTAATCCGTACTTTAATACTACATTTGATAATTACTTAAATACAACATTTAATCATTTATTAAGTACAACATTCAATCATTACTTAAACACAACATTTAATAATTATTAAAATACAACATTTAATCATTACTTAAATACAACACTTGATTATTATTAAATACAACATTTAAGCATTACTTAAGTACAACATTTAATCATTACTTATATACAATATTTAATCATTACTTTAATAGAAAATTTATTCATTACTTAAATACAGCATTTAATAATTACTTAAATACAACATTTAATCATTAATTTACTATAACATTTGATAATTATTTAAATACAACATTTAATAATTACTTAAATACAACATTTAATCATTACTTAAATACAACATTTAATCATTACTTAAATACAACATTTACTCATTACTTAAATACACTATTAAATCGTTACTTAAATACAACATTAATACTTACTTAAATCCAACTTTTAATACAACATTTAATCATTACATAAATGAATCATTTAATCATTACTTAAATACAACATTAATCATTACTTAAATACAACTTTTATACAGAATTGAATCATTACTTAAATACAATATTTAATCATTACTTTAATATAACATTTCAGTATTACTTAAATACAACATTTAATCATTACTTAAATACAACATTTAATCATTACTTAAATACAACATTTAATCATTGCTTATATACAACATTTAATCATTACTTAAATACAACATTTAATAATTACTTAAATACAACATTTAATCATTACATAAATACAACATTTAATCATTACTTATATAAAACATTTCATGATTACTTATAAAAAACATTTCATGATTACTTTAATACATTTAATCAATTCTTGAATACAGCATGTAATCATTGCTTCAATATAACATTTAATCATTACTTAAATATAAGATGTAATCATTACTTAAATAAAACATTTTATATTTACTTAAATATAAAATTTAATCATTACTTAAATAAAACATTTTATCATAACTTAAATATAACATTTAATTTTTTACACAGTGATCACCACTTATCAAGGCCCGGAAGCCACTCAGGGATAAGGGTTATTGCAAGTATATTACGTTAGTGTGGAGATTTTAGTAAGTGTTTACTTAAGGGGGCGATTCATTAGGAATTTGTTTACATTGGACTTGAAGACATCCAAGTATAGTCCGGTGGGAAGCAGGCAGACGGAACAGAGCTCCACAGGCGTGCAGTTCTAAGAAAAAAGCTTTCTTCATGGAATCCGCGTTTTTATTTAGGCACAGATATAGAGTGGGGGGAATTTTTCACGGTGGATTCAGCTAGACGGGTGTTTTTTGTGAAAGATTGGCGAGGGGGGACCAGAGATTGGAGTTCAGATGAGCACCTGCCATGGAAATAACGATAAAACAAGGATAGGTTCGCAACGTCTCTTCTGTGGGAGAGAGGTTGCAGGGTAGAGAAAAGGGCATCCCTCACTAAGCCACGAAGTCTATTTTGTACTCTGTCAAGGCAGGATAGGCTGTTTTTAGCAGCTCCTGCCCAGATATGGCAACAGTATTCCATCCTTGGACGTACTTGGCTTTTATATAGATAGAGAATTGCATCAGTAGTGAGATATCTTCTGGAGCGGTAGAAGGATCCCACCATCTTTCCAGCGACCTTGGCAACAGACTTGATGTACGTGTTCCATTTCAGATCAGGAGTAAAGGTCAAACCCAGAAGCTTGTCAAAACACGGGGCCTCACCCAGACGAGAGCCATCTATCACAATATATGCCAGATGGGGATCAGAGCGTTGATGATGTAAGGATAGGAGTTTGGTTTTGGATGCATTAAAGGTAACCAGCCACATCTTCCCCACTGAACCACGCGCTCGAGATCAGAGGAGAGAGAATCAGAGAGAACTTTGTCATTTACAGCCTTTGATGTGTTGCCGGAGATGGTCGTGTCATCAGCATAGATGTCAACGAATGATTTAAGTATGTGTTTAGGGAGGTCATTGATGTAGATCAGGAAGAGAGTTGGGCCCAGGATTGACCCCTGAGGGACTCCGGCATTTATATTGCAGGCCTCCGATTTTTGTCTATCTACCACTACTCTTATGAGCCTATTGGAGAGAAATGATTTAATGATTGAGAAAACATTTCCCGTTATACCGTAGCTGGAAATCTTGTGAAGTAGACCCTTATGCCATACCTTGTCAAAGGCCTTTGATATGTCAAGAGCAATTGCCCTAGAAAGGAAGCCTTTGTCAAGAGATTCACTAATCCTGTGGGATATAACCGTTAGCACATCTGCGGTAGATCTTGCAGAGCGGAAACCATATTGTGTGTCACTAAGAGGTTATTCCTGCTGAGGTGGTTGACTATTTCTCTATTTAATATGGATTCCAGCAACTTACTCATAACACACAGGAGACTTATTCGTCTGTACTGAGAGGGAGATGACTTATCACCTGAATTCTTAAATACAGGGCAAACTGATGAGGTCTTCCAGGGAGTCGGAAAGCACTTCTACTTAAGACAGCGCTTAAATAGTTTCGTAAGTATGGGAGCAAGTTCTGGTTGAAGCTTTTTCAACACTATAATTGGGGTGCCATAAGGGCCAGTTGATTTACTGGTCTATGCCTACAATTAACAATTCGGTCAGATCTGATACTATAGAGGACACTTCTTTTTTAAACATGGAGTGCAGAGGTCAATCAGATATAAATGTACGGAAGCTATCCCAGTCAGCCATAGAGTATCGGTATACAGTACGGTGGAGTGGTACGTCTGGGGACTTCTTACATTTCGTTTTTATCTTAACTGATACGACGGAGTGGTCGGAGGATCCTAGAGGAGAATGAACGGAACATGAACATAGCTCAGGGGAAGTTGAGAGAAAAAGGTCTAAGAGGCTTGCATATTGACCGGGTGTATCGGGCACACGGGTGGGTTCGCGAACAATCTGAGTGAGGTCATAAGCAATGGCAAAATCATGACAAAACCTCCCCTCATCATCTGTCTTATTTGAATGGGTCAGCCATTTCACGTTATGGACGTTGAAGTCACCACAGATGTGGATGTTAGCCGAGGGATGTGAAGACAGGATGTGGTCAATTTTCTCAGATATGCTCTTAAAGATAGTAACTCCGTAGGGGTCTACGTTGGAAGATGGGGTTCTAGGTTTAATCGAGTTTTTATTCTGGAGATATTTCATGTTGAGGTTTTGGGATTTGTGGAATAGGTCGGAATACTTGGTTAGAGCAGTACAGAGAGGGAAAGTAAGAGAGAAAAAGACAGGAATTTTTTTTTGTAGCACACGAAAAGGTAAAGCCGTAACAATTACCCACTAGTATGGCATCGAGAGGCCCCACCAGATACTACTGCATGGTCCAGATCCACTCACCAAATGGCAATACAGCAGTCCCAGTACTTTGCGCCTGCTGATAGGACAGCCTCCTTAGTGGTTAATCTAAGGTTCGGGTCCCTGACTATCAGGCGGATAACGTCAGCCAAGACAAAACGTTTACCTCCAGGACCCTTACTAGTGACATGGCCACAAGGACAGACAGAGACAGCAAAATTTCCGTCATCTCAGACTACTGGTCACCAAGTACTACCGACATTTAAGCAGCTTTTTCTTCACCCTTTGTCAAAAAAATCACTCACTGAATGAGGACTGAATAACAAAATAGGAGAAACGAGAGTTAAATACAACAGTAAAGGAGAAGAGAGACTTAAATACAACATTTAATCATTACTTATATAAAACATTCAATAATTACTTAAATATGAAATTTCATCATTACTTGAATACAACATTTAAACATTACTTGAATATAAAATTTAATCATTACTTTAATATAAAATTAAAACATTACTTGAATACAACATTTAATCATTACTTAAATATAACATTTAATCATTAACTTAAATACAACATTTAATCATTACTTAAATACAACATTTAATCATTACTTAAATATAACATTTAATCATTACTTAAGTACAAAATTTAATCGTTACTTAAATACAACATTTAATCATTATTAAAATAGAACATTTAATCATTACTTAAATACAACATTTAATCATTACTTAAATACAACATTTAATCATTACTAAAATATAACATTTAATAATTACTTAAATACAACATTTAATCAGTAAATGAATACAATATTCAATCATTACTTAAATACAACATTTAATCATTACTTAAATACAACATTCAATCATTACTTAAATACAACATTTAATCATAACTTAAATACAGTATCTGATAATTACAACATTTGATCATTACTTTAGTACAACAATTAATCATTACTTAAATACAACATGTAATAATTACTTAAATACAACATTTAATCATTACTTAAATACAACATTTAATAATTACTTAAATACAAACTTTCAATCATTAATAAATACATGTGATCATTACTTATAAAAAACATTTAATCATTAATTATATACAACATTTAATCATTACTTTAATACAACTTGGGATCATTACTTAAATACAACATTTAATCATTAATTAAATACAACATTTACTCATTACTTAAATACAACATTTAACAATTACTTAAATATAATATTTAATCATTAATTAAATAAAACATTTAATCATTACCTAAATACAAAATTTAAGAATTACAAACATACAACATTTAATCATTAATTAAATACAACATTTGATCATTATTGAAATACAACATGTAATAATTAATTACATACAACATTTAATCATTACTAAAATACAACATTTAATAATTACCTGAGTACAAAATTTAATCATTACTTAAATACAACATTTAAAAATACTTTAATAGAACATTTACTCATTACTTAAATAAAAACCTTAATAATTACTTAAATACAATATTACATAATTACTTAAATACTACGTTAATATTTTGGTAAATACAACGTTGAATGCAACATTCAATTCATTACTTTAATAAATCATTTAATCATTACTTAAATACAACTTTTAATCATTGCTTAAATACAACGTTTAATACAGAATTGAATATTACTTAAATACAATATTAAATCATTACTTTAATAAAACCTTTTATTATTACTTAAATACAACATTTAATCATTATGTAAATACTACATTAAATCGTTACTTACATATAAAATATTATCTTTGTTTATATACAACATTTACTCATTACTTAAATACAACATTTAATCATTAGTTAAATACAACATTTAATCATTACTTTAATATAACATTTAATCATTACTTAAATATAACATTTAATCATTCCTTAAATAGAACATTTTATCATTACTTAAATGCAACATTTAATCATTACTTATATATAAAATTATATAATTACTGTAATACAACCTTAATCATTACTTAAATACAACATTTAATCATTACTTAAATAGAACATTTAATTATTACTTAAATACAACATTTAAGCATTACTTATATACAATATTTACTCATTACTTAAATATAAAATCTAATAATTACTTAAATACAACATTTAATAATTACTTAAATACAACATTTAATAATTGCTTAAATACAACATTTAATCATGACTTAAATATAACATTTAATCACACCTTATATAAAACATTTCATGATTACTTTAATATAACATTTAATCATTACTTAAATATAAGATGTAATCATTACTTAAATGAAACATTTTATCATTGCTTAAATATTACATTTAATCATTACTTAAATACAACATTTAATCATTTCTCATATAAAAAATTTAATAATTACTTAAATATAAAATTTATTCATTACTTGTATACAACATTTAATAATTACTTAAAAATAAAACATTTGCTCATTACTTAAATAAAACATTTTATCATTACTTTAATATAACATTTAATCATTACTTAAATACAACATTTAATCATTACTATTATAAAACATTTAATACTTAATTACTTAAATATCAAATTTGATCATTACTTGAATACAACATTTAAACATTACTTGAATATAAAATTTAATCATTACTTTAATATAAAATTAAAACATTACTTAACTACAACATTTAATCATTACTTAAATATAACATATAATCATTACTTGAATAAAAAAGTTACTCATTACTTTAATATAAAATTTAATCATTACTTAAGTACAACATTTAATCATTACTTAAGTACAACATTTAATCATTGCTTCAATACAACATTTAATCATTACTTAAATACAACATTTAATCATTACTTGAATACAACATTTAATCATTACTTAAATACAACATTTAATCATTACTTGAATACAACATTTAATCATTACTTAAATACAACAGTTAATCATTATTTAAATACAACATTTTATCATTACTTTAATACAGCATTTAATCATTACTTTAATACAACATTTAATCATTACTTGAATACAACATTTAATCATTACTTAAATACAACATTTAATCATTACTTTATACAACATTTAATCATTACTTGAATACAACATTTAATCATTTCTTGAATACAACATTTAATCATTACTTAAATACAACAATACTGACGAACTCATCTGAACACACGTTTTTATTAGCGATGAAACTTTCAGTTTATCTACACCTATAATTGTTCTCATATTATTTATACTCTGTTTGTAAATAAATGTTTTGTATACTTGTAACTCGGTATTTGGTTGTAACTCATTAAGATCGGAGTTTTGAACTCGTTTTTTATTCTTACAGCTTAGTATCCCCTATCTCAACAGACATATTTTTGTTGTTGAAATAGTTTATATGTGTGAACATTTTTTTTTTAATGCAATATTTTTTAAGCAAAATTACTTTTTGTGCAAATAGGAAATACTTAAAACTTGGCCGCCAGTGAATTTAAATTTAAACAACAAGTTCAGACGTTTGGTTTTGTAAGCAGGAAAATTGTACATCGATTTTCAACTGACAGGTCGCTCATAGTACAGAATCGCCGAAAATAATTCTTATTTTAAACGGAAACCTAACTGACTCTTGGACTGGCTATGCCTTATAAACGATACTTTTCTTTCAAAATCACGTAACCTAACTTTTTTGATCAACATATTTTCGCTTTATTGTTTTTGGCTCGCAGTACCCAAAGAGGATCGATACGAACTCATTAATCTCTACATCAGTCATTCATTGAATGCTGCACTGTTGGAATATGTATTGATAATAAAGGCATCTTTCTCTCCGTGTCACTGACAGGAGACTATCTTCCCAAATGTATTTATTAGATTTGCTCACTGATTGAAAAAAAAAACGGGTGGCCGTGGGGTAATGAATAACAAACTCATTGTTTAGAAGATTTTTTATTTTTTATTTTATTTCATTTTCGATTCCCTTTGCCTTCGCTTCTTACAAACTATTTGTTTGCATTACTGGCTATTTACCATGTTTTATTTTAAGATAGGAATAAACAGCAACGCTCCTTTCTGGTGATAGTTTTTATTTTATCTAATAAATCTTGACAGTTTGAGAACTTTAATGTTCAAGTCCTCGGCTAATTTCCAAAAATCGTGTTACAAATTCTTTCAGTGGAAATTCATCGAGGAATGTCGTCAAAACAAAATATAAATCTATATCTCCATCTCTCTCTCTCTCTCTCTCTCTCTCTCTCTCTCTCTCTCTCTCTCTCTCTCTCTCTCTCTCTCTCTCTCTCTCTATCTATCTCTCTCTCTCTCTCTCGACGGTTCGTCTTTGTTTATTATGATATAAAGCTATTAACCAGGTTGTTTGAATTGCAATTTTCTGGAATTTGATATACAGCTAGGTAAAGAAAGTAACCATAACTAACTGAAGCGATACTAACACTAGGCAGATTGAACCAGTTTCCTCTAACGGAAGGAGTAATATGGAAATATAAATTCATAAACGCATCCCCACAATCGCTTGCATATCCATGTCAGATAATATGATAACGTGAGGTTTTGCACTTCTTGCAGGGCGTTGTTTACGTCATCTAATATACAGTGACAAATATTCCCAAATGATCACCCATCTGGTACTGGTTAAACGTTGTTTAACGTTGATCTAACAAGCCGTTGTGTTAACGTGTTTATGGCATAATCGCTTGGTATCCAGAGAAGGTAAGAATAACGATACAATTGTTACTGTATTCAATGACAGTGGTGGCTGAAGTTGTTGCGAAAGTAGGATACGGTTAGATGGGTTAGCGAACGTGTTATAAAGTGACGTAGCCAACCGATACAGTTATAAGTGGACGATGGGAAAAGATCGGATATCCATTAAGCGCCTTTAGGATAAGTTCTTTTCTCAAACCCCATCCCGCCACGATCCTGGAGAAAACTACATATAGGGTGTAACGTAAAAGAAAACGTAGATCCCATGAGCAAAGCTTCGTTCTCAGAACCGCACTGCACACCTGTGGAACTCTCTTTCGTTTGCCTGCTTGAAGGTGTCGTCTTCAAGTCCAATGTAAACAAGTTCTTGATGAGCCGTTCCTCTTTAGTGATCCAATTTATCAAATTTACACTACTAACGATTACTACGATATTATCCCATTGACTACTGTACACTCTTTAATCCGTTTCCTCGAGTGGCCTTTGGGCCTTGATAATTGATGACTTCTATGTAAAAATAAAAACTATTAAAACCCAGATTATGTTCGCTGTTATCATAATTCTACTATGAGAAAGAGACTCTATGCTATTGCGTTGTTACAGGGAGAGATATCTCTATATTCGATGCTATTATTATTGCATTATAAGATAGCATTATATTGCTACACCATGTGCACCGGTAATCTATTTACGTTTTGAAGATTTGTCTACTATAATACGGTTGTGTTAGTTTTGTTTTGTTTTCCTCATTCGTTTGTTTTGTTTTCAAAGTACGTTCTAACGTTGTAGTGGCGAATCTATAAGTAAAACATTAGATTATGTGTGGGTAAATTTAAGAGATAAACTCTTTAACTACTGGTCACATAACATTGATATTAGCAGAAATCATACATCAAAATAAAATCTTTATGTAGATGAATAACGATAGGTAAATATCGACAAGTTCAAATGCAAAATGTTTATTTCAACTGACTGACATGTTTTTATTTCTTTCTGCGCATGCTCAAATTCAAGTTATTCCTTCAATTCGTTTAATGTTAAGATATTATCTTTCTCCTACATCGGTAGAGAACGTGACTGGAACGCTAAATCTATTCTAGTTGATGGCATAAAGTCATTTTTTTTTAGTTTTTGTAAAAGTAAATACGAATTCTGCATGAATTTAAATATATTTAAGCGTATTTTAATGCATATGGAAATGCAAAATGTTTGTTTAGAGACTGGGATAAAAAAAAACTGTTGTTTTTTTTAATTTCTTGTAGATTTTTTTACAATCTTTTAAGACGATGAATATTTTAACAACAATTACTTTTTTGCCGGAAATCTCTCAAGACAAAATTCTACTTTAACAATTCATACATTTTTTAGGAAATTTTACACGACAGATTTTGGAGTAAAGGTTTTGATAAAAACGAAGTTTACTTCAGCTAATGTCAGGTTTATTTTCCTTTTTTTTTTTTCAAGAGTACGTAAGGATTCTGAAATTGAAAATATTTATAGACTTTAATAATTTGTTCTTTTTCTTTTATTTATTCTTCTTCTTCTTCTATTTAAATAATTTCCTTTCTCTAAATAACTTTCCTTTAAATCATTTCTCCTTTTCTTTTTTTGTAAAAAAATAAGAATTTATGAGCTGCAAGCGTTAAATTAAATATAGGAAAACATATTTCTTTTCTTTTTTATTCATTTTAGACAAAAGACATATTACTTTCAAACCAAAATTCTAATATTTTTGAAGGCGTGTGTTTTGTTTTCTGCTTTTTTTTTAGAAAGATTCCTTTACATTTTTACTAAATCCAAGAAACCTATGAAAGCATTAAATGTATTTTATTGCAAATTATAAATTTTCTTAATCAACAAAATAAAAATAATCATTAAATTTGGAGAAAACTAGTTTATCTTTTCAAATTTTGTCAATATTCGTAACAAAATTAAAACATTATTGTTTGTAATTAATTATTGAATGTAATTCCTCACAATCGACGATAAAATTTAATGAATAAAATGCATACTTTTCTTAAGGAAATCTTGTACGACAGGGGGCAAATGCTAAGTATAGGTTTTGATAGAAAAGTTTACTTGGATAATGTCAGCTTCTTGCATTTCTTTCTTCTTTCTCCTTTTTTTCAAGTAATGCGTAAATATTGCTCGAGAGTCTGAAAATGAAAACATTTGTCTATCTTAAGTTTAATAAGCTGTTATTTTTTAGATGTTCTCTCCTTTTTCTCTTTAGAAAATTTTGTTTACTCTAAATGACTTTTCCTTTACTTTAAATAAATTCCCCCCTTTTCTATATAAATAATTTCCCCTATGTTTCTTTAAATAAGTGTATTTTGAGCTAAGTCACCGAGAGATGGAAAGTGAAGCTTCTATACACAAGCACCGCGATGGGTTCCCAGCTGGATCAGGCAATGGGACTGGTAAACATTCGTTGAACATCATTTAATCCTGGGCAACGCCGTATCACCCAGCTAGGATTTAATGAATGAGATTTTATTAACTTTAATAAACTGTTCTTTTTATTTATCTCTATCATTCCCTTCAGATAATTTTCTTTTCTCTAAACGTGTCCTTTACTTTAAATAATTTCTTTTTTGTAAAGAATTAAGGATTTAGGGGTTGCAGACGTAAAATTAAACGTACGAATACATACCTTTTTTATTCATTTATCAATTAGTAGTAATTTCAAAGGCATGTTTTCAATAATTGGTCTGATTAAAATACAAATTTACGGCTATTTTCTGTCAGATGCAATAATGGATACTGCATTGCCCTACACGACAATAAATGACGAGGTTGCAAGTACATAAGAGAGTGTAACTGAGGCAGAGAGAAAAAGATAGAAGTAAGATGTATATATATATATATATATATACACATACACACACACACACACACACACATATATATATATATATATATATATATATATATATATATATATATATATATTCAATGGGATTGAGGTCCGGAGAACATGCTGGATGATCTAACAATTCTATATTATTTGAAGAAAAGTATTCTCGTGCTTGTCGAGAAGTGTGTATCGCAGCGTTGTCTTGCTGGAAAATCCAATTTCTTCCACACAGATGTGGACCTTCAGTTCTGATAGAAGCATTTTCAAGCATTGAAATGGACTTCAATGATGTTTGCCAGCCTTTCACTACTTGCAACTTTAGGGTCCCAGCTGACGAGAAAGCACCCCAGATCATTAAACACCCTCTTCCACTATGCCGAGTTAAAAAAGTCTCTTTGGGCAAATTTTTATCATGCCAATAGTGTTGAAATCCATCTGGACCATCTAGATTAAACTTTTTCTCATCGGAGAAAATTACATTTTCCCACTTCTCTTCATTCCAAGTGTGGTATTTGGCGGCATATTTAAGTCGATTAGTTTTGTGCTATTCAAGAAGACGTGGTTTCTGCAGTCGCTTTAAATGATTGAAACCCTTCATTTTCAGATGCCTTCTGATGGTTTTAGGGCTACATTCTGCAGCTGTTTGGCTTTTCAATCGACGTGAGCTCATACTGGATTTTTTTGTAAACTTCTTCTGATACAGCGATCCAGTGATGGGGTTATATTTTTTGGTAAACCTGGACTCTTTTTGTGCCCATATTGATCTGGATTTCTTAAAAAATTTGTTACGATTCACTTCGTTTGCAATGGATCTATGGGAGAGTCCACCCCTATTAAGCTCAATGATCCTTCCTCTCTCAAACTCTGATAATGGTTTCCCTTTTGCCATTTATAATTTAGTAAGATGTTTTTATCCACTAACAAGTTGCTTTTAGTAACATAGAAAGCTTTTCGTATTCATTTTTTACTAAAACTAGTCGATTTTATTAAAGTGGTCTTATCATTTTGACCAGGTGAAAATGTTTGTTTTTTAAAAAATGATTATTAGATCAGGGTTAAGGTTTCGAATGAAGCAGATTTCATTTTTTTTCCATCATATTTTCCCTTTTGGCAATGGTTTCAACCATTTGTTTGATTAAAAATTCGATAATATGCGTAAACGCTAACTTTCTTAAGTGGTCTTATGATTTTGACAAGGACTGTATATAGTTAGTATCATTGTTAGGGTTAATGTAATCGTTGGGTTGTAGTTATGATTAGGGTTATAGTAGGGATTTGTGTTATGGTTATAGTTAAGGTCAGTTTTAGAGTAAGGATCTAGGTTATAGATACGAGTAGTGTGGTTTTGTTTTGGGGGGATTTTATTGGCGGGATTTTTCACTAAAAGTTCCGGTTCTTTTATGTGAAAGAAATCCGAACATATTTATGTGGTCAACACACACATAAAAGATTTAATCGATTATGCACTATACAATAACACAATGCGATAATAATAAAACACTATAAAAAGATAGATACAAGTAGTGTTAAAATTAGCGTGGGATTCTAGAGATGCAGAATGAATGTATCAAAGAATGGTTCAAGACTATGTGAAGCCAGAAATAGAAATGAAACCGTTTTTTGCTGTTGTTTTTTCTTTGTTTTTGTTTAAATACTCAATGATATCAACTGATTTCATTTTTTTTTAATCAGTAATGAAAGCGTTTTTATTTACATAGGTGTCATCACTTATCACGGTTCAAAGGTCGCTCGAGAATAATGGTTTAATGAGTATCGGGTAGACGATTAGACAACATCTTGATGATTAGTAGTAATTGTGCAGAAATTTATTACTTAAGAAAGCGGATCGACAAGAATTTGTTTATATTGCACTTGAAGACAGCAATGTTGTAGTCAGCTATGACGTAATCTATGAGAATTATATTCTACAGAACGGCAGTTCTAAAAAAGAAACTCTCCTCGTGATAGTATCGTTTAGCTTTAGGTAAAGAGAGAGAAAGACGGGGAGGGAAAGACAGAATGTGCGAGAGAGAGAGAGGGAGAGAAAGGAAGATATGGTGACTATTAACAATGGTTATAACTAGACGAGTTTTTGTTGTGGATATTTTACGAGAGCAGTCGAGCACTTGCTATGAAAATACCGATACAGTAGAGAAAGTCTAGCAATGTTAATTCTGTGAGAAATATGTAGTAGGGATGAGAAAAGGGTTATTGCCCACTATATTTCGAAGTAAGTTTTGTACTCTGTCAACGCAGAAAAGGGTTCTCTGAGAAGCATCTCCCCATATGTGCCAGCAGTACTTAATCTTGGGGGTGTATTTTGGTATTTATACGGACAAAGGATTGCTTCAGGATTTTTTTTTTTTTGGCTTTTTTTAGCGGGATTTTTCTCTAAAAGTTCCCGTTCTTTTATATGAAAGAAATCCGAACATATTAATGTGGTCAACACAGACATAAAAGATTTAATCGATTATGCACTATACAATAACACAATGCTATAATAACGAAACATTGTAATAAAAGATCGCCCAATTGATCTTGCTATCTTTAGCTTTATCTGTTTTGTGTGATACTAAAAATAGACACACGTAACCTATATGGTTTGGGAATAATTATCACATTTATTGCAGAAATATAAACATGGCGTCTAGATGGAGTCAGCTAGAGAAGTGTAATATGGTGGAGATATTATCAGGATGTCTTTCCGATATTGACTTAATTACTCTATCTCTTTTGACCTTCGATTTTTATTCCAGAACTTTCTTCGCATAACTCATCTTCTTTTACTAGCAATGTTCACAGTACAGCTCGGATGAAGATATATTTCTGATCGAAAATAAGTTCAATCATTGCTGTCTTCATAGTATACATTGCCGACAAAAAGAAAGTCCGCACTTGTAATTTTTTCAAAAACTGAAAATTTAAGCTAAATTTAATGTAACTGTTTAAACAACCTATATCTCATTTGATTCACCTTTTATTCCACTATAATTTCATCTTTTTTTTTACATAGACATCACTACTTATCAGGGCCAAGAGGCCACTCGATGATAAGGGTTAAAGAGTGTACAATAGAATTGGACAATATAGTAATTGTTAGTAATGGAAATTCGGTAAATTTGTTAACTTATATCGAACGGCTTATCAAAAACTAGTTTACGTTAGACTTGAAGACAACCATATTGTAGTCAGTTGGAAAGCAGGCAAACGGAAGACAATTCCATAGGCGTGCAGTTCTAAGAAAGAACCTTTGCTCATGGAATCAACGTTTAGGTTTATGCACAGATAAAGAGTGGGGAAAATTATTGATAGCGTTTTTTTTTTTTATTATTCAATTTTCACCCGAAAACAAGGCAAGTGCCACTTTGAAGTAGGGGGCTACTATCGGGGACAAAATTTGCGGGAGCATTATGAAGGGAGATGAGTAGAAAGATGTTTGTTCACATTACACGTGAACTTCTGCGTATCAGTACAGTTGGAAAAGCAATATCCCGGAAGGGAGTTCCAAGGAATTGCAGTTCTGGGGAAGAAACTATTGGAATAAAAGGCTTTCTTACACCTAGGGATCTCTACCGTAAGGGGGTGGGACTTAGTTGCTTGTCGGGTCTGCCGGGGGTAGTAACGTCGAGGAGGTACAAGTGCTTGCAGTTCGTCAGAGCATTCACAATTAAAGTATTTGTAGAATAGGCAGAGGGATGCAACATTTCGTCAGATGGGACAGAGGCTGAAGCTTAGATGACAGTTCAGGACCCATCAGGTTGGCGACTCTCTTTTGAACCCTGTCCAGGAGTGAGAGACAAGCAGTAGATACACCAGCTCAAATGTGACAACAGTATTCCATACATCGGCAAATGGTGGCCTTATAGAGGTACAGTCTACCTTCTTTGCACCAGCCTTGGCAATGCTCTCAATATATATATTCCAGTTCATGTTCCCTATAAACGTTAGACGAGGAGTTTAAAAGAAGTACTTTCAGCCAGTGTGTTCTTGACCACTACTATTGGTGGTAGAAAAGGGTTATTGTAGTTATTGAAGAAAACAAGCTTAGTCTTCGAAGCATTGAATGTAATCATCCATTTTTGTCCCCATTTCACTACAGATTCGAGGTCATCCTCTAGTATTTCTGCCATTTCCTTGGATATGTGTTCATTTGTTTTCCCTCATGCCTGTTATAGAGGGTAGTGTCATCGGCAAATATACCCATCTCCGAAACTATTTTATCATGGAGGTCATTTATGAATATCAGGAATAAAAAAGGTCCGCTGATAGACCCCTAAAGTACTCCCGCATTTATATCATATTGTTTGGATGTACGACCGTCAAGGACAACTTGGATTTTTCTCTTACTTAAGAAGAATTTAATTACATTATGTATTCTTCCAGTGATACCACATGATCTAATTTTCCTTAGAAGACCATGGTGCCATACCCTGTCAAAAGCCTTAGATATATCGCGAGCTACCGCTCTACCCTCCCCTGTTTTGTCTAGTGAACTGTATATATGTTCAGAGATTACAGTTAAGATATCTGCTGTTGAACGGGTTTGCCTGAATAGATATTGTTTGTCGGTCAAGAGTTTAGCAGCTGTAAGTGTTGGACTAGGGCTTGATTACGTAAGGACTCAAATATTTTGGCGAAAATTGGGAGGAGGCTAATGAGGTGATAATTTAGTGGGTCAGTTCTTTCACCAGAATTCTTGAAGACTAGTACCACAGAAGCGGTTTTCTAGCAGTCGGGACAGCAAGATTCGTTAAGGCATTTATTATAAAGTTTGGAGAGAACTGGAGCAACCCCAGTAGAGCATTTTTTATTAGCACAGCCGGGATGAGATCTGGCCCACATGCTTTTGGGGTGTCTAGGTTTTTTATGATACCATACACCTGAGAAGGGGTATTTTCAAATCGTCTAGTGTGGCGTCTGTCCGCAAAGGAAAGTCGGGGAGGGAGTGGTGTGCCGGGTCCAGTGTGGAGTTTGAGGAAAACCGACTGGCAAGCAGGTTAGCCTTGTCGGTTGCCGTGTAAGCAACCTCATGATTGTTTGATAGTGGAGGAATCGTTGACTGCCTATTATTTTCTACACTGTTGTAGATTTTCCAAAAATCACGGGTTCCTAATTTGTGTGCTTCAATGCGTTTCCTGGTGGAATCAGTGAAATCTGTCTCAGCTGTCGCTATTACTCTCTTACAATTATTTCTGGCTTCTATATACTTCTGTCTGTTTGAACTGGACATGTCGGTTGAATCTACGAAACGCATGCTGCCTTGTAGCAATGGCAGCTGCACAAGCAGAGGTAAACCATTGGGGAGAGTGCGGCTTGCTATAAAATTTCCGTTTTCTGCTAGACGGTTTTTTCTTGTCAAAGTTTGGCGAGTAAGGACCATAGATTGGAGCCCAGCCGAGCACTTGCCATGAAAATAACGATAAAGCAGAGACAGACTCGTAACATCTCTTCTGTGAGAAAGAGGTTGCAGGGAAGAGAAAAGGACATCCTCTATGAGGCTACGAAGTCTATTTTGAACTCTATCAAGGGAAAGATAAGTCCTTTCTAGCAGCTCCTGCCAAATGTGGCAACAGTACTCAATTCTTGGACGTACCTGGCTCTTATATAGATAGAGAATTGCATCAGCAGTGAAATAGCTACTAGATCGATAGAAGGGTCCCACCATTTTTCCCGCGGCCTGGGCAACGGATTTAATGTATGTGTTCCATTTAAGATCAGGAGTAAAGATCAAGCCCAGAAGCTTGTCAAAACATGAGGCCTCCCCAAGACGAAAGGCATTCATTTCAATTGATGCCAAATGGGGATCAGAGCGTAGATAAAAGTTTGGTTTTACATGCATTAAAAGTAGCAAGCCACCTCTTTCCCCATTATACTACTTGCTAAACATCAGAGGAGATAGAATCGGAGAGAATCTGTTCGTTTTCGGTCTTAGATGTGCTACCATCATCAGTATAAATGTCTATGAATGATGTAAGGATGTGATTTGGAAGATCATTAATGTGGATCAGAAAGAGAGTTGGGCCCAGGATAGACTCCCGAGGGAGCTTCTGATTTCTGCCCATCAACCACTACTCTTATGAACCTATCAGAGAGAAATGATATAATAATTGAGAAGACATTTCCAGCTATACCATAGCTGGAGATCTTGTGAAGTAAATCTTTGTGCCATACTCTATCAAAGGCCTTTGATATGTCAAGAGCAATTGCCCTAGAAACGTAATCTCCGTCGAGAGATTCACTAATCCTATGAGATATAACTGTAAGCACGTCAGCTGTAGATCTAGCAGAACGGGAACCATATTGCGTGTCACTAAGAAGTTTATTTTTGCTGAGATGGTTGATAACTTCTCTATTTAACCCAGATTCCAGCAACTTACTCATGACGCACAGGAGACTTATTGGCCTGTACTGTGAGGGAGATGAGCGATCACCTGAATTCTTAAATACAGGGTATACTGATGAGATTTTCCAGGGTGATGGGAAGCAATTCTCCTTAAGACAATGTTCAAAGTTTTGTAAGTATGGGCGCTGGTTGAAGTTTTTTTTTCACCCCAAACAAGGCATATTGCCACTTTTTGTAGGGGGCTACTGTCAGGGACATGGCCATCAGGGATACTGTGTAGGGAGTTGGCCAGCAAGATGTCGGTTCACGTTGCACTTGAACTTCTGCATGTCAGTACAGTTGGGGAAGCAGGGACCCGACAGGGTATTCCAAAGTTTAGCTGTCCGGGGGAGAAACTACTGGAGTAGAAGGCTCTCTTCCATCTAGGGATCTCTACTGTGAAGGGGTGGGTTTTAGCTGCTTGTCGGGTTTGTCGGGGGTATTTACGTCGAGGGGGCACAAGTACTTGCAGTTCGTCAGAGCATTCACCCTTAAAGTACTTGTAGAACAGGCAGAGGGATGCAACATTTCGTCGATGGGACAGGAGCTGAAGTTTAGATGACAGTTCAGGACCTATCAGATTGGCGACTCTCTTTTGAACTTTGTCTAGGAGCAAGATACTAGTGGCAGATGCACCAGCCCAAATATGACAACAATACTCCATACGTGGGCGAATGGTGGCCTTATAGAGGTATAGGATACTTTCGGGCGTTAGTATCTTTCTAGCACGGTAGAGAGAACCCACCTTCTTCGCAGTGGCCCTGGCAATGTTCTCAATGTAATTGTTCCAACTCATGTTTCCTGAGAGCGTTAGGCCGAGGAGTTTAAAGGATGTACTTTCAGATAAAGAGTCATTGGCCATTGCCATTGGTGGTAGAGAAGGTTTCTTGTAATTATTGAAGGAAACTAGTTTTGTCTTGGCAGCATTGAATGTAACCATCCATTTATGTCCCCATTCCATTACAGATCGGAGGTCATCGTCTAGTGCTTCTGCCATTTCTTTAGATATGTGTTCATTTGTTTTCCTGTCGTGTCTGTTATAGAGTGCGGTGTCATCAGCATATATACCCATCTCACAGGCAATTTTGTCAGGGAGGTCATTTATGAATATTAGGAATAACAGAGGTCCCAAGATAGACCTCTGAGGCACTCCCGCATTTATATCATATTGTTTAGATGTACTACAGTCGAGAACAAACTGGATTTTTCTCTTATCTAAGAAGGATTTAATTATTCTTCCAGTGATACCGTATGATCTGATTTTCCTGAGAAGACCTTCATGCCATACCCTATCAAAAGCCTTAGATATATCTAGAACTACTGCTCTACCTTCCCCCGCTTTGTCCAGTGACTAGTATATATACGTTCTGAGGTTACAGTTAGGATGTCTGCTGTTGAACGGGCTTGTCTAAATCCATATTGTTGGTCAGTCAGAAGTTTAGCATCCGTAAGGCGATGGACTAGAGCTTGGTTAATTATTGTTTCAAATATTTTGGCGAAAAGTTGGAGGAGGCTAATGGGGCGATAATTTACTCGGTCAGTTATTTCGCCAGAATTCTTGAAAACTGGTATTACAAAAGCAGTTTTCCAGCAGGTAGAAAAGCAAGATTCATTAAGGCATTTGTTGTAATGTTTGGAGAGAACTGGAGCTAATTCGGTGGAGCACTTTTTTAATTACACAGCCGGGATGAGATCAGGTCCACATGCTTTTGCAGTGTCAAGATTTCTTATGATAGCATGCACCTGAAAAGGGGCGATTTTCAGATCGTCTAGTGTGACGTCTGTCCGCAAAGGAAAGTCAGGGAGGAGTGGTTGGTAGAGTCCCGTGTGGAGTTGGAGGCAAACCGACTGGCAAGCATGTTAGCCTTCTCGGTTGCAGAGAAAACAACCTCATGATTGTTGATTGTTGGATAGTGGGGGATTGTTGATTGCCCATTATTTACTACACTGTTGTTTCCAATTTCTGTGCTTCGGTGAGTTTTTTTGGTGGTTTTAGTAAATTCTCTCTTAGCTATGGCTATTTCTTTCTTACAGTTACTTCTGGCTTTTATATACTTCTGCCTGTTTGAACTGGACTTATGTCGGTTAAATCTACGGTACGCATGGTGCCTTTGCGCGATGGCGGCTGCACAAGTAGAAACAAACCATTGGGGAGAGTGGGACTTGCTATAAAATTTCCGTGTGGCAACATGTGCTTCAATTGCTGTTTTGAACCATTCAGTGGTCTCATTTGCGCACTGTTCAGCAAGAAGTGAAAAGATATTTTGTCATGGAGCGTCCTTGATTAGATCCCTGATTGCTTCCTAGTCAGCCTTTTTATAATATCTCGTTGTTTTGAGCAGTGGCTCTTCAGTTTTGGCTCTAAGGTTTAGGGCTATTTCAACTATTACCACTGCATGTTCGGCGTTCCCAAATGAGCTGTGGGTATTAGTTACACAGTCATCGGGAACTGTGGTCAGAAACAGATCTAGAAGTGATGCTTGTTGTTCTTCCTGGTTTGGGAAACGGGTTGGAAACGTAACCATCTGTGATAGGGAATGAGATATAGAGAAGTTATATGTAGTCATACCAGCTGTGTCTGTGTGAGTAGAAAATCCAAGCCAGTTGCTGTGGTGGACATTGAAGTCACAAAACCCATGTGCTTGTGCGCTAGTGTCGAGGGAAAGTGCTGTATCTATGCTGTCAGAGACTTTGTTTATTAGAGTACAGTTCTGAGTCGATGGAGAGCGGTAGAGAAAATAAAAGTAGCTAATGTTATGTTGCATGTTAAGTCTAAAGCACATAAAGGCTTGATCGTCCACTTCTAGTTTAGTTTCTCTAGTCAAGGGGAGGGTGTTCCGAATATATACTCCAAGCCCGTGCATATGTCTATCTGAGTCCTTACGGCAGAGTGGGAGATACCCAGGCATGTTGAAGTAGTTAGAGGGGATGGAGGAGTGTAGGTTAGACTCACCGGAGTGTTTGTTAGGAGAAATGCTTCGATATCATTTAAATTAGTTCTAAGCCCACGGATGTTTGTAAGTGCAAGCCTCAAGGGAGAAGGCAGGTTGGTTTTGTTTGAGTTTGGGCCTGGTTTTAGCGTAATTTTTTTTATTGTACTGTCATTTTTTAAAAGATTTTCAATTTAGTGAAGGGATGCTGAACAAGTGGTTATGCAGAATACCAGACATGCAACACAAGCAGACCATCAGTTGTCCTACCATCTACTAGGATTGTGGCTTCGGGATAGCCCACCGAGATGAGTGCAGGGTCCTTTTCCATGTGCGACATGGCACTACAAACAACTCGATATTATACAACTGTTAATGGAGCAGCCGCTCTAAGCGCTACCAAAGAGTTAGGGGATCCTGTACTACCAGTCGGGAACAACAGCCAGGAACTCTCTATCCGGTACCCTCAACCCATCAGACGATGGTCAACCCAATCTACTTGTACTGGCATTACGGCATTCAAGTGTCCAGTTTAAGGGATGGGATGTGTCGGGAGTGGGAAAATGGCGTTCATTGCCCTAGTCAGGAAACAAGATCGACCACTAAAGGTCTGTCGACTCCCTGTGATTTGACCTCTACGCCTAGCTAATAGGCAAAGAAGGAGTATGGAAGCCGGGCGGTAGACAGTGCCTATCTTCTCCTTAAGCAGTATAGGTTTGCAGACCGGTAATTTGTTTGAGTCACCAGCTCAAGGAAGGTTGTCATCCAAGACTGGAGAAGTCTTCCTCCCCTTAGGTTTAGCTTCAGAGTTTTCCTTCTCCTAGACAGATGACCTGGGAAGATCTACGGGTCCATCAGCACCGAGAGGGTTTATCCCGCGCCTTGATCCTATTCCAGGTATTTCTGTGGTTAATGTTCACAGGTTAGTTTATAAGGGTTACATATCAACTGAAAAATTATACTCCTCAAAGTGATTAAAGGGCATTCCTATTTCATTGTTTGTTACTGGAGGAGGGGCTGAGTAAGAGTTCATGCAGTGGAAGCAGCTATATTTGCAATCAGGTCTGTTGGAAGGAGTTGACATGATTTGTTTGTTTCCTTTACGTTAAAAAAAAGTTTCCTTTTCTTATTTTTATGTTGGCTTAGGAATAGGATAATGCGTTGCAGAATGGTATGGTATTACGAATTAACTAGAAAAAAAATTGTACAAGCTCTGGATATTTAAGATAGCAGGAGGGTTAAGTTGTATATTCAATAGATACAAGTAACGTCATTTTTGATATGAAGTACATTACAGTACAGGTATAATTGGGAGTAAATTATATGCTATGTCGTATACACTATGTATAGTACAATAAATAGATATATGGGCAAATTTCCAGTAGATGCGAATATATGGAGATTGTAGGTATTAAGTAGGTTACCATTTCTAATGAAGATATCTTCAGCTTTCGTTTAAAAATCAGGAAGTTGTATTTTGCATTATAGAGTATCGGTTCAGTTTTTGTATTTAACATTGTTAAGCTAAGGAAGGGACAGCTATTGCTATGTAATATAGATAGTTGTATATCTAAGTACAGACTGTTGTTAGTGAGTATCCACCTGGATAAGAATAAACTAATGCATGCCTAAGGGGTAGAAATGTACAGATGTTTAGTGATCATGACTTCCAATCAGTCAGCATGCGAAGGTTAAGGGCTGAAAGCTAAAGACCCCCATCTAAGTCGGGTGTATTGTATGAGTGTTAGTGGCAGCTTGGGGAGTAGAGCAGATAATTAGTTTTCAGGAGAGGATTAAACTTACAGAATACAGTTAGGATTAATTATAGGAGTTTTTAGTGCCAAGTAACGTTTAGTTTGAATAGAGAAGAGAATACATTTTTTTTAAACTTAACATGTAAATCAGACATAGGCAGTCGTCTTGGAGGCAAAGTACATATTGGATATACGTAGCAATCCAGCAAGGTTGCTTGTACCGTAATGAGAAAAAACTATTAGTATATAGTGCGTCGGGATTAATTAAATGCAGTACCTATTCAGTAATAGTCCTAGCGACGTAGCTAATGTCACTGTGTATTTTAGTTTCGAATATAATTGAAAGTAAGACTAACTATGGTTTCATTGGCTAGCAAGAAAGCAAGCATTTTCAATACAAGCAAGCTTATAGTAAAGTATATATTAAGTATATTACTTAAATAAAGTCCTAACTTCATCTACTGTAATAGAGAAAATAATTCTCGGCATTTGTTTTTATCGCTAGTTTACTTGAATATAGCATGAGTGAGCAATGTTTTGCCTGTTCGAATAGTAGTCGGGGAGGGGGGGGGCTGACAAATCTCATCTTAAAAGTTTTGCAAGACAGGAAAAGTAGAGACAAATAAATAAATATGCATAAATAAAACAAGAAAAACAAATTTAAACAAGACAACATGAAATACATTTATTAGGAGTTAAGATGAATTTTAAAATTAATACTTAACGTCTGTTCGACACAATGGTTCGGCGTCCGTTTTTTTTTTTTTTTTTTTTTTTTTTTTGGCCGACTGTCATATCGCCGTGTCTTTCTAGAGCGGAAGAAGAATTCTATTTCCAGATAACTTGTGCACTCGTGCCTATCTATTTATAGAATAAAAGTCGTTACGTTCAAATGTGTAAATATGTTAATTTTATTTTATTTATTTTTTGTTTTGTAAATAAACTCCTAACTTCATCTACTGTAATAGAGAAAATAATTCCCGGCATTTTTGTTTTTTATCGCTAGTTTACTTTTTATTGCCGTGTCTTTCTATAGCGGAAATTGCTTTACTGGAATCAAGGTTTTTGATTAGCTTAACAACATCACGTACAGATATTTGTATATCACAGAGCGTGTTTTAAAATTTGACTTTTAATTAAATATTCTAGTGTTTTAATTGAAATATTCTAGTGTTCACGTCAATTTTAAAAAATAATTTCAAATTAGGGAGCCAAAAAAAAGTTCGCAGAAACAAATTCGCTTAAAACCAGCTTAAATTATCGCTCCTAAATCAGTTTAAAATATCCATCAATAGGCAATAAAGCATCTCTAATCGTAATTGTTGTTGTTCCAGGTTATACAACGTAAATTTAGTCCATATACCACAACTTTCTCTTAGTAGTCATCAGGAGCTCATTAATCCCCACCTTTCTCGTTTATCAAATTGATAAATCGACCACAGATTGAAATGTGATGAAAAAAACGGTACGAAAGACGGTGCAAAAGCACCAAAACACCGGCAGTGTTCGTGATGCCCCTAAATGGGGTCGTACTAGAGTTACTTCTAATAGGGGACACAATGCTATCAAGATCCGCAGCCTAAGAAACTGATTTGAAACAGCTTCCCAAATCCAACAACAGTGCAATCTTGTTAAAAATTGCTCTCTTTCTACTGTCAAGAACAGATTAAAAGAATTCAATTTGCGAGAATATGTTGCAAGACGCAAGCCAATGATTTCTGTAAAGAACGAAAAGCGCTATCTGGACATCGTCAGATGCAATGAAGATCATGACTATTCATATTGGTCAAAAGTGCTTTTTAGCGACGAAAGCAAGTTCCATAGGCTAGGCAGTGATGGTAGGCAGTACGTCCGTTGGAGGAAAGACGAAGAATTTAATCCTAGGTGCTCAGTTTCAATGCTTCAAGGTGGTGGAGGTTCAGTTTCGCTGTGGGGCTTTATTAGTATCAATGGTCAAGGGCCTATAGTTCGCTTGCAAGGTCGAATTAATTCGAGCAAGTAGATTAATATGTTGACTGAGCATTTTGTACACTAATTTGTATGATAATCCCATCTTCATGCAGGATAATGCTCCCATTCACACAGCTGGAAATGTCGAGAGATTCCTGGAAGGGCATGATATTCCGTGTTTGGATTGGCCTAGACCTCAATCCTATCGAAAACATATGACATTACATCAAGCAACAGCTACGCAATGATAAAATTTAAAATTTGAAAGAACTTTGGACAAAAATTAAAGAAAAATGGGATGCTGCAGTCTAATTCAAGGAATTTCCAAAAGATTGCAGGCTGTCAACTTGCAGAAGGGCGATGCTACTAAATATTAACTGGTTCATTGTGTTCCTGTTGTATTTGTGTTGCATTAATGTCTTTTGTTAGCCGATGTTGAGTTGGCTGGTATTTAATATTTTCCTTGCATCCGCTTTTTGGAGCGCTTCATTGTAATATGGAGCTGCTTGGTTGAAAATGTCGGCGTTTGATGAGAGCATGGAGATTCTTTTGCTGATATTGGAAACCAGGGGATTCACAGGAAGCATTAAATACCAGCCAACCCAACATCGGCTAAGAAAAGACAGGCGCAACAGGAGGCGGAACATCATTTAGTTCTCGCCTCCATTTTCCCTCAACACAAAAACACGAGTGGGATACCTATTCCTGAAACTGTTAGACAGAAATTTCCCTCCATAACATAAGCTGCACAAACTATTCAACAGAAACACGATTAAGGTCAGCTATTCCACCACCCCATCAATAAAAAAGATCATCGCAAAGGAACGCAATGAAAATGAAATTATGGACTGCTCTTGCAGAACCAGGGAAGATTGTTCATTAGAGGGAAGATGCAGGGTGAAATGAAGCGACACTCGCACATCAGACTAACGATACACCAGAAATATACACAGGCATGACGAAAGGGACGTTTAAGCAGAGATTTTAAATGCACAACAATTCCTTCAGGGAAAAACAAGGATAAAGACAGCAATAGCCGCCCGAGTATGGCAGCTAAAAGTCAACGGAACACCATTCAGCATTAAATGGAGAATCATAGAGAGAAGACCAGCATACTCACAAGCCTCAAAACGGTGCCCCCTTTGTGATGCGGAGAAATACCACATTATAAAGACTATTAATGACCGTCAAAAGATCTGTTTGAACGTACGCAGTGAGACCCTCAAAGCCTGTTTACATAGGATACAAGCGCTCCTAATAAACTGGTAAGACCGAACAACAACCGAGGACCCCACCTGAAGAAATTTATTCAAAAGTATTCTAGATGCATTCAACTTAACGCATAAATTAGTAAAAGTGAAAATGGACATTTAGGCAATTGTAAGTATAAAAATAAAGTGTAAGAATTAAGTATAAAAATTAAGAATATTATGGCTACCTTAAAGAATAAAATACACATATATAAAAACAAAATGACTTAGGAATTAAATAGCCTGCATACCTCCCCTCAATTATTTAAAATAAACAAGGTTAATAGATAGATTAATTATCTCCCTTGGACCAACTGAACATGTATTACCTCCCCTTAACTAAAACAAAAAAAAAGAAGAAAAATTAATAAAATAAATTAATTATCTCCCTTGCACCAGCTAAAATTAACAAAAGGCAGACCGGAAACCATGCGGATCAGAAACAAAATAAGACAGTACATATTTACTAAAATGCATCATATAAAAATGTAAAAATTAAAAAATTCATATTAGAGTAAAATAAAATATACAGAGATAGGAATAAGATATAGTTAAATAAATATGAACATCATTATAAACAATAAATGCGGCCCTGTTTTTTCCTTAGACAGAAAAAAATTGACTGACGAGAGCCTAACATTATTTAAGTTTTACCATTAACTGGTCCCCTTTATGTTCGGTTTGAAACCGACGGTACCAATCTTTTTCTGAACTTAAGTACAATTAAATAAATAAATATTAAGCTCTTATATCGAAAAAGTTTCTTTATGATCGAGCACTTTGTTGGAATTCTTTCCCCAAAAAACAGTAGACATATATATATACATATATATATATTTATACATATATATATATATTTATATATTTATATATACATATATATATTTATATATATATTTATATATATATATATTTATATATATATATTTGTATATATGTATATATATATTTATATATATATATATATATATATTTATATATATATATATATATTTATATATAAAGAGAGAATAAATCACAAAAAACTATATTCCAACATTCATGATGTTGACCATCTTATAATTTATGTATATATAGACTATCTTATAATTTATGTATATATATATATATTTTAGCTGAGCGTTTTTAACGGGTTAAAAAGTCTAGTACATATATAATGGACTCTCCCGTCGTTTTCGACGTATGAGGTGCCGCAACAACAACTAAGTTGCTCGGAAATCCACACAGATGATTTCTTCATAGTAGTGAAGGCTTTACTTCGATGATCTGGTGTGAACCGATGTGTCAACGTGATTGTGCCGTGTGTGTATATATATATATATATATATATATATATATATATATATATATATATATATATATATATATTTATATGTGTGTATGTATATATAATTATATATGTATATATATACATATATAATTATGTTATCAATGAATAAATATTTAAAGAAGCAAAACTAAGATAAGTTTTACTGTTATATATTGTACCAACTTTATTATTTGTGAATTATTTTTTACCATATTATCCTATTCCTTCATACTCATTTCATATCTAAATGATATTAAGCCAGTTTTTATCTATATTTGCATTTTGTATAATTCTGATGAGAAACATTTAGCTTCCAAACACCTAAAGATATTTTTTTCTTAATTTTACTGTTTTTTTTATTGTTCTGGTGATATAATAAAATGATATATAACATTTATTCCTCATTTTTCATTTAACATATATATATATATATAAATATGTATATATATATATATATATATATTAAATATATATATATTAAATATATATTTACGCATATATATACATATATATATATATATATATATATATATGGTGAGTAATATATACGCTATTTTACTATAATAGGGATAATTATTTGACTTTATTTATCAGTCAACACAACTGAAAAGCCACACATTTGTCATGACTGAATATAGGTTGAAATAAAAGTTATTTGATCTTTCCTTTACACAGATTGTAAAAGTTTATTGGCTTAAAATTAAAAACTATCACCATTATCAAACGAAAGAGAAAATCTTTATACACTTATAGCATTAGAACATCTAAATTGACTCGGCAAATCTAGGACATCGTTAGCGGTCATTCTAGAAGACCAATGTGGTCATTTGGCAAAGATATCGACAGGAACCGTCTGACATCGTTTCTACAAAGAAAATACAAGTCTTATGTGATTTGTAAAGGTCACTTAACGTCACAGAACCTCCAGAAAAAGCTCAAAGAATGCAGAAAATCGATAAGAGAAATGGTTCATGATCATATGACCCCTAACATCTCTGAAATATGCAGAGTTCAATTGTTAAATAATCTTCATAAGTCTTCATACTTAAAGTAATGTGCAATATGAACAACGACCACCTGATCCTAGCATGTAGACGATTCGTATCGCTCGGTAAGGGATTTTACCAAGATTTTGGAGAATTTAATGAATCAAATTACAAAGGAAAACATCTATCCATTTTTTCTCTGAAAAAGGTTTCCTGATCAAACACATTCTCTGTTCTCACAGGAGAAAGAGTATATATATATATATATATATTTATTTATTTAAATAAGGGGGTAGTCACCAACAATGTGTATTTTTTAACATTATTTTATTATTCCGTGTCTTGGTTTTTCATTGAGAATTATGTTTGGATCATTGTAATAATGTTTTTAAAACATTGAAATCGTTTTTACGCGTTTCAGACGTTCTGTGAAGCGTCCTCGTCAGAAATTATTTTCAAATGTGTTGGAGATGTAAAAATGGCATTTTCGTAGTTAATCAGAAGTGTTTCCAAGGGGTGGAGGCGTGAAAGTGTCTATTATTCATTGGCATGTTCAATTTTTATTACTCTTTTATTGGGCTTGTCGGGTGGGGGGGCGCTGACCTCGGCTGTAGTTACTTGCGTGTGGTGTTTCTCTCTCTCTCACTCTCTCTTTCTGCTTGTGTTTTTCCCTTTTCCTTTAGGGTAGGGTGTGTGTGTGTGTGTGTGTGTGTGTGTGTGTGTGTGTGTGTGTGTGTGTGTGTGTGTGTGTGTGTGTGTGTGTGTGTGTGTGTGTGTGCTTTCTTTTATTGGTTTGAGAATGTGTGAACTGTTTTATAGTATTATGAGATTATTTGCTTCCCTAGGAAGGTGACTGTGATACAAGGTCGTTACTAATGTGTATGTGTGAGGAGGGGGGGCAGCTCTTCTGAAATAAGTGTAGGGGTGCTTTCATTCTATTTTGATATTTATTTTTTGGATTTTTGGATTTTAGTATTGTGATTTTTCGTTTCAGTCTTTTCGGGTGTTCTTTATATTATGTTTGTTTAGATAGAGGGGTGTATTTAAAAATATGTATAGGGGATTTTTTAATGTTTCTATTTATTTGTCTATATATATACTCTTTTTTACATGGAGGTCACCACTTATCAAGGCCCGGAGGCCACTCAGGGATAAGGGTTATTGCGTGTACAATTGGAGATTTGATAGACTGTCTTACTTAAGAGGGCGGTTTGTCATGAATTTGTTTATATTGGACTTGAAGTCTATCAGTGGAGAATTATATTTTAAAAATAATATATATATATATATATATATATATATATATATATATATATATATATATATATATATATATTAGAAGTACCCGTCGTTTACTGGGTTAAGAAAGAGTCTTCAAAAAATGGACTCTGATTTATAAAAGTATGAAAGATTATGAAAAGAGGTGTGGGTGTAAAGAGACTTTTCGGGTATCAAAGCAAGCGAACATGAGGGGGAAGTAGTGAGAATCGTTATTGATACAAACGTATGAACATTAATTAGGGTTCCCCATTATAAGTGACCCCCATTGGGCCACCACCTCAGTTAATGTGAGTGAGCGACGTAACCCGTAAAAACCTCCCCGCTTCCGGTGGAGAGGTTATCATGGCAAGTTCGGTAGCTCTACATCAAACTGCGTGGGCGTGCATATGGTTCCTATTTATAAGTGACACGCCTGGGGTATCCATCCTGTTGGGGGGAGGGAGTAACCTGTCAAAACCTCCCCCAACCCATCATAGGTTATTCTGCCATATTTGGTAACTCTACGAGTGTAACGTGTGTAGAGTTTCCAGTTATAACTGACTCCCTAGGACCCCATCCATGTTGTTGGGAGTGATAGATGTAACCCATCAACAACTTCACCCCATGGTGTGTTATCCTGCCAAATTTAGTAACTCTACGGTGTGAGCATACATAGGGTTTTCCCCCCTAGGGTCCGCCCCCGTAAGTGGGGGTGACTTTATCATACCCATTTTTGCTCTTTGATATCTCTTTTATTATTGTATGTGGTCAGTTAAGTATAATAATATACTATGTAGGAGCCTATTCGTGGACAGACACACTTACAGACGTTGTGATTTATTATATAGATATACTAGCAGGTCGCCCTGCGTTGCCAGGTAGGAAAATACGCATAAATATTATATTTTAATTCATACAGAAACTGAGACATATGCATGCGAGTAATATTTTTTTTCTAAAACAGTTCACTTCTTGTAAGCAAAAAATACTCCGTCTGAGATCGAAACCAAAGCCTGAATACAGAGAGTCACGGACGTTACCATTAAGCTGGCTTCACACGATCTTTAATAAGTGTTTTCAAACCTACTTATTTTTAACATAATGAATCTGTCCTGTGAACCATTCACGCATGCGCATTCCTGAAATAGATAGCAAACAGATAAAATTCCGACCACCCCCACGTACCAATTTTTTAATTTTGATCCCTAAGCAGCCCATGTTTTCCGGATGAAAACCAATATAAAAGTTTTTCACGTGTCTGGATATGCTATATGCACAAATTTCAAGTTTGAAGATCAAATATTTCTCACTTTTATAGATATATAGATAAAATTATTTTCTCTGTTCAATTATTAAAAATACTGGAGATCGTTCATTTGCATCTCCGAATAGACTAATCAGTCTCTTAGGCATCATAAGTTGCTTTAATCTGTGATAAATCCTGCAGTTGTCAACCACCTCAGCAAAAAGACTTACTTGGTGACTAGCAATATGGATTTCGTTCTTCAAGTTCAACAGCGGAGATTTAATAATTATTTTTATTAATATATATTTACTATCCAACCTTATGCGTGTTTCGTATTGCCTAACACTTATGTAACTGATTAGTATTATATCATACTGTAGTTTAATATTAACTTGCTGGGTAAGATTCGGAGGGTACTTGAAGAAAAGTTATCATATGAATACCTCAGCTAATCCGTCAATTTATTTATTTATATATTTTTAGTTCTATTACAATGCTTTAAAATAAACTAGCTGCTCGTTTCCCGGCGTTGCCTGGGAAATTTTCACGAGATTCTACGAGAGTGCATAATAGTTAACTTGTTTAAAATAAGTAGTTAAACAGAAATGTTATTATTTCACTAGAATCCGTAAAATGCAGTATTACCGCTACGTATTTACAGATTAATGGAAGTGCACACACACACACACACACACACACACATATATATATATATATATATATATATATATATATATATATATATATATATATATATAGATAGGTAGATAGATAGATAGATAGATAGATAGATATTTTTTTTAAATAATAAGCGGAAGTTTCTCAAGAGCTCTTTCGGCTATCATCTCATCAGGAGAAAATCGATAGCGTACAAAATAATATTATGTCGAAAATAAAGAGTTCTAATGGGGAACTTATTGAATGCGCCAAAAGTACGGGGATACTAAAATAAATTTATTAACGTTTAAAAACGATAAAAATATTGGCACAACGAGGGGAAGAAAAAAAACGGGAGAAAAGATTCAAAGTTCCCAAAGAGAAACAATGCGTTCGATGTTTCCTTTTGCCGGCACAAAGAAGGTTGACGCACCGCAATAGAGACAGACTCCAAAATCTTTAAATGGTTTCTGGAGTCCACTCTATGTAGCACCTCGAACCATTCTATTTTATATCTATCGGCATAGCACGGGTTGTCAACCAAATGCTGGCCAAGGCTGCAGAAGGAGGGAGACCACCAGACCCCATCCTCCCTTGTCTGATCTTCGGTGGAACATGCTGGTTTATACGAGTCAAAAGGTTCAAGGATGTTCGCCCAACATAACCAGCATCGCACTGGTATTTAAATTGATATACAATATTGCTATTTTGGATGTAAGACAAACTATCCTTGCGAAAAGATGGAAAAGCAGGTCTCGTAATATATACCAAACGCAAGGACACAGAATAAAAGCAGTCGTAAATACTTCTGCGAATCTGTTTGGAAAGTCTATTACTTTTTTCCCCCAATCCACGGTAATTTTAAATAAACCGGGCATTTCAAGGTCCAAACTTTTTAGGGGACTTAAAATCTGCAACCTTTTTGAAAATACAGTCATCAATAAGGTCAACAGGATAACCATTATTGATGAATATTTCCCTGATCTTATCGAGTTCGGCGTCTAATCTGTTAGGCGAACAAATCATGAGGGCTCTATGTACCAAAGTATTAATTAAGCCGACCTTACGTGATTTTAGTACAAAAGACAACCAGTTCACGTATAGGCCAGTAAATGTCAGCTTTCTATAAATTGTAGTGAGAAAGTCCCCCCTTGAACGTTCGACAAGAACATCCAAGAAGGGAAAAGAATTGTCCTTCTCACTTTCCATAGTGAACTTAAGAGCCCCATGCAATGAATTCAACCTATTAAAAAATATCGACGCTTCACCTTGCGATGGAAAAATAGCAAAAGTGCCGTCAACATATCTAAAATATGCAGTGGGTTTAGTTGTAGAATTGAACATAACGGATTCATGGTATCCGACAAAAATATCCGCTAAAGTTGGGGCCAACGGACCCCCCATTGAAACCCCGTCGACCTGACAGTACATAATATCACAAAAACTAAACTCCACAGATTTAGTGCACATTAAAATGAGTTCAATAAGAATCTCTTTAGAAAACCGTGGAACAGTCAGGCGACCATCATAGAGTGCGTCGGTACATATACATATAGTCTCATCCAATGGTATGTTGGTAAAGAGACTAGAGACATCAAATGAGCACATAAAAGACGTCTCTACATTTTAATCCAACCCACGTACACAATCAACGAACCGAAAATAATCTGGGATGCAGTGCGTGGTATATAACTCGCGCGCAGGTTGCAGAATTTCTACAAGCCACTGAGCCAAAGAATGTTGTGCTGAACCAACCATTGATAAAATAGGTCTCAGTGGAACACCTTGCTTATGGATTTTGGGGAGACCATACATTCTGGGACGTTGTGACCCAGAGTGTCTGATCCTGTCATAGACGATCTTGCAAAAAACCTTCTTTTTAAATAATGCAAGTAGACGTCTTTGCATTTTAGCCTCGTTCTTGCAAGTATTATCCGTCAACTCGACGGTTCCGAGTTTACGGAATTTCGAAACATCATTGAGAATAACTGCCATTTTCTCAACATAGTCCGATTTGTCCAAAATCACCACTCCTGCACATTTGTCTGGTTTGCAAATATCAATATCAATATTGGACTCTAACGCTTTCATAGTTTTAAATTGCGTTATGTTCCAGACAAAGTCACTATGATCGAGAGGTGTGTTACTGTATCGGTGAGCTAAGGCAACTAAACTAGATTTCATCCCAGAAATATTTTCCGGGGAATTCGGAACATTATGTCTAAGTTGGGAGAACAAAGCTTCAAAGGCAGAAAGTGTTCTCTCTTTATTTATACTCGTAGGGGGGATACAAAAATCTAAACCCCTAGACAGAACTCTATTTTCAATTTCTGTAAGAACAGTCTTTGAAAAGTTGAAAATATGTTTGCTTCCATTAATGGGTGAACCAGAAGAGCAAGTTGTTTATTATTGTCTTTGGAAGCATGTTGCCTAGCAGATTGATCACCGATAGATAAATACTTGCAAAAACGGAAAAAGTCAAAAAAGGACAGGAACCCCTTCACTACGGACCAGAGGTAATGACGATTACTAATATACACCTCTAGCTTCTCCGTCAACTTATTAATATCGTCTCGTATAAACGCCCGCTCCATAGACAAACTTGGTTTCACCTCAGATGCAGCAATGCGTTTACTAATATAAAGTGGGGTTTTGTACGCTATCGATTTTCTCCTGATGAGATGATAGCCGAAAGAGCTCTTGAGAAACTTCCGCTTATTATTTTTAAAACTGTATATAAATTCTGTGCCTCCAAACATTTATTTATATATATATATATATATATATATATATATATATATATATAAGTTTTAAATCGGCACACTAAAAATTGTGATGCGCCATACTAAAACAAGACAAAATAAAAAGACATGAAATAAAGTTGCTAGACAGAAACTCAGCCATTAACTAATGAGAATATTGATAAAATCATTTTATTTACTTTTTTATGTTGTTGTTAAGTTTTTTCATAATGATGTAATAATTGGTCGAAGCCTCCCGAAGAGAAAATATGTCTTCGACCACTTATTTAATCATTATGAAGAAAAACAAACTTAATCGGATTGACGTCTCCTTGATGGTAAATGGCGAAAAATCGGACTTTACCAACAACATACAAAAGTAAATAAAATGATTTTATTATTTCACATTTTCAGATGTTCAAATTTTTTTCATTTAAATTCATATTCAAAATGTTTTCTAAAAACTTCTGTTTAGTAATACCTTTTTTATTATTCCAGTTTTCAGTGTTATCTTTTTTGTATATGCATCGAAAGTATGGATGTATGGTCCCAGCATTTTTCTTCTAGAAGTGCCCAGGGTTTTTACTTTTCGTGTAGTCGTCTACGAATCTTTATGAATGTATGTAGCCTGTGCAGGGAATTGTGGGAAATTGTATTGAAATAGTAGTTGGGGTGAGAGAAAATGTCATTGGGACTCTTGCAGCGGTGGGGTATTAGTGTCATGGGGAAGGAAGAGAGCGTACCGGTCAGGGTCAGTAGCAGAAACGGGTTGGGTGTGGGGGAGAGTTCTGTGAGGCATTTAAGTATATTAGTACTGTTCCGAAATGCAACTTGATTAAGTCTATGTTTTTGCACAAAAACTTGGCCTTAATCCTCCACCGCTCCCCACACCCAAGCAGTTCCTGCTACTAACTCTAGAACTGGCACGCTCTCCTCCTCGTAATTTGGTTTATTACTTTTTTATATATCTCTCCATTCTCTCTCTCTCTCTCTCTCTCTCTCTCTCTCTCTCTCTCTCTCTCTCTCTCTCTCTCTCTCTCTCTCTCTCTCTGCATATATATATGCGTGTGTTATTTTATTCAATTTAGGTAAATTCCTCTATAATTTATTGTTTTATACAAGCTCTTAACCCTAATTTTTTAATGTAAATCAGCTACCTCAATGTATAAGCTTTAAGACATAAATATACATAAATCATGAAACTAACTGATATTAATTATGATACTCGTATATCAACATAAGATCAAATAAAATAAATAATTAAATAAATAAATTTTTATTAGTGTTCTTCAGACGCTAGTATTGCTTCATATAATATATTAACTATCTATCCATTGTATTAAACTCAACTTTCATAAAATGTATACTGACAACTTTTATAAGTTGGATATATATTTTTTTAAGTGTAGTTTTTATCTTTTTTATTAGCTGAAGTTTGACTATTTTATTCATACTGAGAACTAGTATAAAACATTTATTAAAGTAGATTAATCTATTATTATATAAAACTTTAAATATTAGTTTTCTCATAAGAATTTTGATAAGATTTTAAAATCAAATCCAACGGATGTTTTCACAATGTTTGGATCGATGTTAACTTTGACCTTCTTCATGTGTATCTTATCGAACTTGGGGATGTTTCTGTCGATCTCAGGAATTTGAACGGAATTTCGAACAGAATCCTTTATTTACTTCAAAGCGGTAGCTTGCTCTCGTTCTGTCAGCTATGAGTTGATAGAGTTCATAAGCAAGATGAGAACAATACTCCTAGCAATCCAAATAATACAAATAACTAATGCTCATCTAAAAATAATCAGAAAATTACTAACCGATGTTTTACGCCAAACTCTTTTCCCCTCAAATCCTCCAGCTCTCAACTGAAATTAGATTGATGTTAAATATGAAAAACAATAAATCTTATAAGATTTGAACTCGACATAGTTTATTTCCCCAGTAAGCGATGGCGTCCATTAAGCCAATCCTGCGCCGTCGATAGTAATGTATGCACTTTTGCATTTTTAATCAAATAGAATTGCATAATCTCCAAGACTAGTCTGCTCTAACAGCGCTGTTTTCTATTTACGGGAAGCTGTCAGAAAGTTCTTGACGGAATTCTGACAAGAGCTTAACGTCCCTGGCTATTGGCTTTGAGTAAAGCTGTCAATACATTATTCAACGGGTGATCGATATTGCCCTTCCTGTCAAGAGAGAAAGCGACAAACAAATGCAAGAGCGAATAGTCTTAAAATGCGTCCATCCAATGCTCGTGATAAACTGCTATTTTAAACCTCGGCGTGACAGATCAAATGACATTTGGGGTACCTTTTAAAGATGCTTGGAAATATATAAACTGAAATGTGTCCATATATAATGATCAAAATACTGTTTTAAACTGACGGGGGACAGATTAACCGATTGCTACGTTCTCTTTTAAAGATTCTTGGAATTGTAGATGCATCCATTAGATTTGCATATAGAGCTATGGAAATACCGTTTCAAACTTAAGCGTGACAGAGAGACACACATACAGACAAAGAAAGGATCTTATAGAAAAACGTGAGTGTATCTATACAAAATGCAATTTCAAACAACCGTGACAGATTGACGCTAATGCATGTTGAACTTTTTCGTGACCAAAATAAAGACAGAGAGACATATTATATAGTGACAATTAAACGCATCAAGAATTTAATAAACTCATTTAATCTGTGCGGTTATCACGAGAAACACAACTTTTAATTTAAGCGTGATAAATTAAAGAAAATTAGGCTATGTTTACCTGCGGTTAATAGAAAAACATGAGGTAAGAAAAAAAAACAAATATGCAACAAATAATGTTACCAAAGACAAGATATGTTACTCTCTTAACATAGCTTGTGTTTTAGCGTATTTTAAAGCGTTTTTCCTTGTTCAAAAAACCCACCGCCAGTTCATTCTGTTCAGTTAAAACGAAAGAACAACATAGTTGCCATAATAATCGCTAAAAATCAAAAATTAGATAAAATACTAGTAGGAAGATATCCAATAAATGTCACCAATTCCGCAAATATATAATTTTCTACCAATATTTTGTTTGATTTTCGATTTTTGATCGATTATCAAGGGTCTTCGTGCAATTCTAGTGGAAGACATGATTTATTTGTTCTGACTGAACAGAGTTTAGTCTCAAGTTTGTTTTACACCAAACAAACGCTTTAAAATATGTTAAATCACAAATAATTTTTTTCTAGTAGGTAGAAGAGTAATTAATCTTGCCTTTGGTAACATTTATTTGTTGCGTGTTATGTTACATTTTTTGTTCTATTAATCATTGTTAAACAGACACGTAAAATTTAAATTTAATAGTGGTAGACAACCGATTATTTCAGATTTTTGCGTAACAAACCGAAAGACTAACATAGATGCATTTTTTATAGAGATGATTGGATCGCCTATAAATATAGAACAGCCCAACAAAAAGTTTGATTTTATTATTTATAATTTTAAAAAAATTCAATTATAAAAAAATTGACGTGATTATTTATAATAAACAAGATTCTATTGATTCAAAAATTGTAATAAAAAATAGAAAAAATGTATAATTATAAAAACATGTTTGATTTCCTTATGTGTCAATGATTTAAAAGACCAGCAAAAATTTCGTTAATGCCTACACAAATTTATTTTCTCGTTTTTTTTTTTTCGTTGACCGTTCAGAACTCCCTTATTCTGTTAACTATTCGGAAATCGCTTATTCTGTTAACTCTCCGGAAATCGCTTATTCTGTTAACTCTTCAGAAATCGTTTATTCTGTTAACTATTCAGAAATCCCTTATTCTGTTAACTTTTCGGAAATCACTTATTCTGTTAACTGTCCGGAAATCGCTTATTTTGTTAACTGCCCGGAAATCGCTTATTATGTTTACTGTCCGGAAATCGCTCATTCTGTTAACCATCCGGAAATTGCTTATTATGTTAACCATTCGGAAATCGCTTATTCTGATAACTATTTAGAAATCCTTTATTCTATTAACTCTTCGGAAATTACTTATTCTGTTAACTGTTCGGAAATCGCTTATTTCGTAAACCATTTGGAAATCGCTTATTCTGTTAACTATTGAGAAATTGCTTCTTCTGTTAACTATTCGGAAATCACATATTCTGTTAACTATTCGGAAATCGCATTTTCTGTTAACTATTCGGAAATTACTTATTCTGTTAACTCTTCGGAAATCACTTATTCCGTTAGCTATTCAGAAATCGCTTATTCTCTTAACTGTTCAGAAATCGCTTATTAACCATTCGGAAATCGCTTATTCTGTTAACCATTCGGAAATCGCTTATTTCGATAACTATTCGGAAATCGCTTATTCTGTTAACTATTCGAAAATCGCTTATTCTGTTAACTATTCGAAAATCGCTTATTCTGTAAACTATCCGTAATTGCTTATTCTGTTAACTATTCGGAAATCGCTTATTCTGTAAACGATTCAGAAATCGCTTATTCTGTTAACTAATCCAAAATTGCTTATTCTGTAAATTATTTGGAAATCGCTTATTCTGTTAACTATTCGGAAATCGCTTATTCTGTTAACCATTCGGAAATCGCTTATTCTGTTAACTATTCGGAAATCGCTTATTCTATTAACTATTCGGAAATCGCGTATTCTCTTAACTATTCGGAAAACGCTTATTCTCTTAACCATTCGGAATCGTTTATTTCATTAACCATTAGGAAATCGCGTATTTCATTAATTGTTCGGAAATTGCTTATTCTGCTAACTGTTCGGAAATTTCTGTTTCCGGTAACCGTTTAGCAATCGCTTGCTCTGGTAACCCTTCGGAAATCGCTTTTGTAGTTAACCTCTCGGAAATTGCTTATTTCGTTAACCGTTCAGAATTTGCTTATTCTGTTATTCTGTTAATCTGTTAAGCACATTCTGGCAGCTAATGATATAATGATCGGAACTTGTTAATGGAGGAATCATTATTTTAAGCGCATGTGGATAATGTAGTAAGGATAAACGTATGTTATTAAAACAAATTATTAATTCTTTCCTTTCCAAAACAAAAACATACTACCTAAAATATAATGAGCGACAATATTTTTATAAACAATGTTGGTAAATTTCCGATTTCATGACCGAAAGTTCTCGCCCAGTAGACTTTTTTCTCTTTAACTGCGATTTCAAACTTAAATACTACAAAAATTCATTAATGCATCTAAAAAAATTTATTAGAAATATGCGTGACAACCCGAGAATTGAAAACGAAAAGGCAATTAATTAATTTGCATTATAGGTCGACAAAAAAATTCTTGGTGTTACCAGATTAGGCTTTCTGGGGGTATCGACTTTCTGGCCTAAAAGGCACCAAACATTCACTTTTCCTTTGCGAAACTCAATCATGTTCTGCAAAAGTCATAAACAAAAATAATAATTTTCCTCTACAAAACAATCAAACGAAACACCACGAATAATTTTTTGAAGTTATAAAGAACTTGAATTTTAAAACTTTTTCAAATATTTGGGGATTTGGCATTAAAGAATCTCAGCAGGGTTGATAGGCTGTAAAACAAAACAACCAAACCAAACATCATGAATAAATATTTGAATATATAAAGAATCTAAAGTATATTTTTTACCTACATTATTAGATTTTGTACTTAAAATAAACGAAAAGGGTTGTTGTATGTCATAAAGCAAAACAACCAAACCAAACATCATGAATAAATATTTAAAGTTAGAAAGAACTTGAAGTTTAACACCTTCTTTTCTAAAATTACTGGATTCCGTATTAAATAATCCGATTAGGGTTGATATGCCGTAAAACAAAACTACCAAACTAAACTTCATGAATAAATATTTGAAGATATAAAGAACTGAATTCAGCATTTAATAATCCGAAAATGGTTGATATGCTGTGAAATAAGACAATCAAATCGAACTCCATAAATAAATATTTGAAGATACAAAGAAGTTGAGGCATAAAATCTTTTACCAAAATGCCGTATTTGGCTTTAAATAATTCGAAAAGCGTTGATATGCCATAAAATTAAACCCCATAAAATGATATTTGAAACATTTGAAGCATAAAAACATTTTTTTAATTATTGCATTCGACATTAACTCGAATAGTAAAGCAAAATAATTAAACTTTTTATAGAGATGCCTGGTCGCTTATAAAATCAAACGTGTACGTTTACTAACGAAAAGGCTACTTCAAACTTAAACGTGTCCAACCGACAGATCGATCATCGTCTGTATTTGTATGGACGCATGTGGAAATACACTTGAGATAATCAGGCGAGATTATTGATCACTGGAATGGTCCGACGGAGAACATAGGAGATTAACATATTCGATCTTATATATCCGCGAGGGGATTTTGGTATTTCCTGACAGATTCTGTAATTAAACATAATAATAATAATAATAGTAAAATAAAAAAAAAATAACAAGTTCTTCTTTTTCTTTTTCTTCTCACTTGATTCTGACAACCTCTTCATCTTGTTAATTCTACGCGTTTCCAACCGGAACTTTGAGTTAATCTATAAAATCAGCCTTTGCTTGGACATTTCTCCTCTTCCGGCAAAGCAGGATGATACGCCGCTAATTGATGTTTTGTATCTTGGTCTTCTTGTAACAAGATCCTTTCAAAAGTTAAGAAATTACTACTACTACTACTACTACTACTACTACTACTATTACTACTACTACTACTACTAATAATAATAATAATAATAATAATAATCGAAAGGTCAAGGAGGGCGGAAAGAGTAAGGAATGAAAGCACTAACGAAACCTTCACTAGTTGAGTGCGAAGGAAACTGGGACCTTGAAGAGGTTTATTGTCACTCAAATTCTGGGGAAGACCAATAGTACCTATCAGCGAGAAGTCAATGGTAAACGACTGTTGCTATAACGAATATTCATTTGCAAATTGTATTGAAAGAGGTGACGAGTACTGATAATTTGGGGAGACTTGTTGTCGCCCAGACTTCAGGGAATACTACCGGTAGCTGTGAGTTAGCAATCTCTGATGATGACTTGTGTGAGAACTCATAGTAAGTGAAAGAGAAATCTTTGATGATGACATGTGTGATTACTTCTAGTGAATAATAATAATAATAATAATAATAATAATAATAATAATAATAATAATAATAATAATGAAAATAATAATAATAATGATAATAATAATGATAATAATAATTATAATAATAATAATGAAAATAATAATAATAATAATGATAATAATAACAATGATAATAATAATAACGATAATAATAATAATGATAATAATAATGATAATAATAGTGATAATAATAATAATGATGATAATAATAATAACAATGATAATAATGATAATAATGATAATAATAATAACAATGATAATAATAATGATAATAATAATGATAATAATAATTATAATAATAATAATGATAATAATAATAATAACAATGATAATAATAATTATAATAATAATGATAATAATAATAATGATAATAATAACAATGATAATAATAAAACAATGATAATAATGATAATAATAATGATAATAATAATAATAATAATAATCATGATAATAATAATGATAATAATAATAATAATAATGATGATAATAATAATAACAATGATAATAATAATGATAATAATAATTATAATAATAATTATAATAATGATAATAATAGTAACAATGATAATAATAATGATAATAATAATGCTAATAATAATAATAATGATAATAATAATTATAATAATAATAATGATAATAATAATAATAATAATAATAATAATAATAATAATAATAATAATAATAATAATCCGATGAACGCTACAAAATAATGCATCCTATTTTTATTGTGCCCGAATGGATATAAAAAGATTGCAAATTCCATTGTTATAATTACTGAGCTTATGCATTGATGATCTGAGCGTTTCATCTCTCAGTTGCAAATATTGACGGTGTGAGACTCTAAAAAAGCGATCCCTCTCATTAACATGAGTCAGAGCAGTGATGCGTCATTGAATTTCTGGCAAAAGTGCATTGAGAATAGTGCTGACTATGTATAAAATTATATTCTCAAACACAAAAGGTCGCTCGTTTTCATAGTACCACATCTTGTTTTCGTAGCTTTTCAACTTTTTGAGTTAAAAAAGTTAAAAGGTTTTAACTTTTTGAACGACCTTCGTATGAGTACCCACGCTCCCGACGTCCATGTACAGGCATTGTTCATCGCTGGCAGAACATTTTGAGAATGATGGTAACTATGTAGAAAAAGTAATTGTGGAGCACAAAAGATCGCTTGTTTTAATGGTATCACTCATGTCTGCGTTGCTCTTAAAATATAAGTAGGTAATATAATTTTCACTTGAAATGCGTGGGTTTAGAATATCCATAATCAAGAAAACCATCTTATGATTTTACATATTGTAACAAAACTTTTTAGTAGGTAATGATGTTTTCACCTGAAATGCGTTTAATTTTGACTAATTTCAACATTAAATGTAAGTAGGGTAATAATGTTTTCACCTGAAATGCGTTGAATGTTGACTAATTTCAACATTACATGTTAGTAGGTAATAATGTTTTCACCTGAAATGCGTTGACTGTTGACTAATTTCAACATTACATGTAAGTAGGTAATAATGTTTTCACCTGAAATGCGTTGAATTGTGACTAATTTCAACATTAAATGTAAGTAGGTAATAATGTTTTCACCTGAAATGCATTGACTGTTGACTAATTTCAACATTACATGCAAGTAGGTAATAATGTTTTCACCTGAAATGCGTTGACTGTTGACTAATTTCAACATTAAATGTAAGTAGGTAATAATGTTTTCACCTGAAATGCGTTGAATTTTGACTAATTTCAACATTAAATGCAAGTAGGTAATAATGTTTTCACCTGAAATGCGTTGAAGGTGTACTAATTGCAACATTAGATGTAAGTAGGTAATAATGTTTTCACCTGAAAAGCGTTGAATTTTGACTAATTTCAACATTAAATGTAAGTAGGTAATAATGTTTTCACCTGAAATGCGTGGTATTTTGACTAATTTCAACATTAAATGTAAGTAGGTAATAATGTTTTCACCTGAAATGCGTTGACTGTTGACTAATTTCAACATTACATGCAAGTAGGTAATAATGTTTTCACCTGAAATGCGTTGAATTTTGACTAATTTCAGCATTAAATGCAAGTAGGTAATAATGTTTTCACCTGAAATGCGCTGAATTTTGACTAATTTCAACATTAAATGTAAGTAGGTAATAATGTTTTCACCAGAAATGCGTTGACTGTTGACTAATTTCAACATTAAATGTAAGTAGGTAATAATGTTTTCACCTGAAATGCGTTGAATTTTGACTAATTTAAACATTAAATGTAAGTAGGTAATAATGTTTTCACCAGAAATGCGTTGACTGTTGACTAATTTCAACATTAAATGCAAGTAGGTAATAATGTTTTCACCTGAAACGCGTTGGCTGTTGACTAATTTCAACATTAAATGTAAGTAGGTAATAATGTTTTCACCTGAAATGCGTAGATTTAAAAGATCTCTTATCAACAAAAGCATCCTATAATTGTTAATACTTCGACATAACACTTTGGTAAGTAATAATGTTTTCACCTGAAATGCGTTGGAATTTTTACTCAATTTCAACATGACATGTAATAATATATATCAGTTAGAAACACTGGAAGTAAATATTTATTACGAGTCCGTTATTAAGGTCACACAATAAACGACGGGCGTTTAAGGAATTGATTCCAGAAATTACATTTCCCCCCCCCCCGTTGATCTCATCGTGTCGCAATATTTTTCTCGGTGATGGCCACAAAGTAAGTGTTCAATTTAGTGGAACCTTAGAATTAAAACCCGATTCCTGATAATAAAAGTCAAAAATATTTTTTCAATTTTTTTATCTGAAACTTAAGTAACGTGAAAAAAAAAGAAGAAAAAAAAAGTAATTTGTGGAATTTAGAGGTGGGGAGCCAATTTTCTAAACGTCCGCCCAATAGACAAATACAAATTTTAATATTTTAGTTTTATTTATCAACCTAGAGATTATGTGGCAAAATATCTCGGTCCCTCTATCACAGAAAAGAAACATTATGCCCACAATATATAAACAATGATATCGGTATTTAAGTTAACAGTTTTAACTAAGTTAACAGTTTTAAATAAGCAAAACCTGGACGTTATTTAAGAGTAAACACCTTTTTATTTATTTTAAACAATGTATACATAACTTTTTTTAATTTTGAAACAGTATATACACAACTTTATTTTAATTTTTAAACAATATAAGTAGAAGTTTTTATAATATTTAACAATATAAGCTTTTATTATTTTTAATTTTAAATGATATAAACAGAACGTTTCCTAATTTTTAACTTTAAACAATATCAATAGAACTTTTTATAATTTTAAACGGTACATTTTTACTTGGTTTCCACCTTAACATTTTCTTTTCAAATGATGACTTCAAAGCTTTTCGGGTATGCTGAAAACGAATATCGCATTTCAAGTTTCCGCAAAAAAGTAGTTTACCAGATTTTAAGCAATATAATTTATTTTAAAAGTGGTCGTTATAGTTGTACACCAAAAAATGTACGCGCAAGCGCATATTTTTTGGTGTACAACTATAACGATATTATTATAAATTATTTTGCCACCTAGTTTTCACTCTTGCCAACTTTTTATGGATTAATAAAATTTCAGGGTCTGATTATCTGCCCTCCCACCCCAAAAAATGTCAGTTGTAAAATCAACGTTTTTTTTTGTTTTTTTTTTGTTTTTTTTGTTTTTCATTTTAGTAATCAAGTAAAAAATGGAATTTTTACTTTTTTTTTTTACAAAGAGGTCATCACTTATCAAGGCCCGAGAGCCACTCGAGAATAAGGGTTATTGAGTGTACATGAGTCAATGGGATAATTTCTTAGTAATCGTTAGTAGTAGAAATTTGATTAAATAATTCGAAATAAGAAAAAAAATTTTGTTTTAATTTAATAATTTTTACTGTGCAGTAATTTATATCACTACGGAATAGGTAAAAAAAAAATCCATCATTACGAATTAAAAAAACATTCCGTCAAATTTGGTTCTTGCGTAAATAATTCGAAATAAAAAATGAGGGTACTTATGCATCTATGTTACCGCACTGAAATCGTTATTTAGGAAGCCGTTCTTAACATGGGAAGGTGGTGTTTTGTAACTATGTTTTACTTTCATCTAACATTCGGGAGATTTTGAAGTATTTAAACTGTCCAATTCGGTTAATTAATCAGCGTAAGTTTTTTTTATTGATGATGAAGATGATGTTGATGATCATGAGGAGGAGGAGGAGGAGGAGGAGGAGAAATGTTTTAATGTACTTGTCTACCTGGGCATGCGAAATGCCGAGTTACTATTATATCAAGAAAAAGGGAAATTAATCAGAATTATTCGGACAAACCAAAAAGGAATGAGAGAAATGGTGATGTTTATTCAAATAAAAAATGATACTTTTGCAAAGAAAGAACCATGCTGAAATAATATCGTTTTTTTTTTCTAAATCAATATTTAACATAGGAAAGGGCTGTTTGTTTGTTTGTTTGTTTGTTTTAACTAATCTGTAGTTTCACCTAGCAATTTAATAAACAAAAGATACCGTAAAAATTGAATTTAATAATAAAAAGCTTGCACGGTCCTTTCTCTACATAATTACCTGTATTATCAAAACTCTTATCGAAAAATAAATAAATAATAAAAATCACACATTATTTAAATCTTAAATTATACAAATGTTTTTTTTTTGTTTTGTTTTGTTTTTTTTACAAGGAAGTCACCACTTATCAAGGCCCGGGGCCACTCGGGGATAAGGGTTATTGTGTGTGCAGTAATCAATGGAATAATATTGTAGTAATCGCTAGTAATGAAGATTTTATAAAGTGTCTTACTTAAGGGGACGGTTTATCAGGAACTTGTTTATGTTGGACTTGAAGACATCCAAGATGATGATGATGATGATGATGATGATGATGATGATGATGATGATGACGACGACGACGATGATGACGATGATGATGATGATGATGATGATGATGGTGGTGGTGGTGGTGGTGGTGATGATGATGATGATGATGATGATGATGATGATGATGATGATGATGATGATGATGATGATGATGATCGCCTGTTGTGATAACGCAAATTCACTTGCAAAGGTTATAGAAAAGAGGTGGAGTGTACTAGAAATCTAGGGAAACTTGTCACTCAGACTCCAAGGAACACCACAGGTTGTTCTCAAAAAGAAATCTTTGATGATTGTCTGTGTGACTACTCCTAGTGAGTAAATAATAATATATAGTGATAAAGTGAATCGAATTAAAAATATAATTGAAAAATATATATTATGTGTGTATTGATTGATGCCTCCGTTCAGTCTCAAGAGATAATGGCTACCTCCTGTAATGATAGCTGGCGTGTAATTGTGAGGCAAGAAAGCCTTTTACTCCAATTGTTTCTTCCCCAGGACTGCAGGTCTTTAGAACTCCCTTCCGGGATTCTTCTTTCCCAACTGTACTGATATGCAGAAGTTCAAGTCTAATGTGAACAAACATCTTTCTACTCATCCCCCTTCATAGTGTCCCGGCAAATTATATCCCTGATAGTAGCCCCCTGCTTCAAAGTGAAACTGTGCCTTGTTTGGGGGTGAAAATGGAATAAAAAATGTTTTTAAAAAGTGTTGCGGAATCCCAAACTACACCTCTCCTAAATCGGTACTGCTTGAGTCTGGTGGCAAGGAGAAGTGCTAGACGATTTAAACCAATGGCAATATATATATATATATATATATATATATATATATATATATATATATATATATATATATATATATATATACTAGCAAAAGTACCCGTCGTTGACTGGGTTCAAAAACAACCTAAAGAAAATGGACTCTGATTTATTAAAGTATGATAGGTTATGAAAAGGACGGGTTGTAAAGAGATAGCTTCGAATTTGGGGGTATCAAAACCAAAGCAAAATATGATGAAAGTAAAAATATAATAGATAAACCCCATAATTTATTATACCATACCTGTTCACACTGAAACACTTATCACAATATTCTGTGGATCTATATTAAAAAAATCTTGTTAAACTTTGTGACATATTTCCATTCTATGGAGGTCAGGCGCGAACGAACACTTCATAATTTTATTATACCATATTTCTTCAAACTGAAACATAATTATCAAAGTATACTCACGCAGCTAGATATGAAAAGTCTTTATTAAAGTTTGTGCCTATTTCCATTCTATGGAGGCCAGGCGCGAACGCAGACCCCACAATTTTATTATACTATCCCTATTTAAGTTAAAACATACTTATCAAAGTATTCTTATGTACAGCTATATCAAAATCACTTGTAAACATTTTTTTTTATTTTAATTTGCTGACCAGGCGCGAACGCAGACCCCACAATTTGGTGCAGTAGTAATTTGCATTTTGATTAAATTAATTCAGAATTCCTGTGTTGTGATATGCTACGCTGCGAAGTCTTGTAACTTGAATTGCGTGTATTTAGGTGGCACTTTTTCATTAAAAAAACGTTATTCAAAAGAACAGAGAGCTTCTGTTTTGTTGTACCTTTTTTCAATTTTTAGAGTAGGCATTATAAGAAGAATGGAAAAAATGAAAAAAATATTAAAACAGAAGATTCATGTCTTCTTTAATAATGTTTGTTTAAATAGAGGATGTTCACATAGTCACGCTACATTATGTAGCTAGACTTTGTGGGCACTTTGTAGATTATGCAACCAGACTTTGTGGGTACTTCCTGTCGATTATGTAGCCAGACTTTATGGAAACTATATATATATATATATATATATATACATATATATATATATATATATATATATATAAGTGAAAGTGTCTATCTGTCTATCTGTTTGTCTGTGTACATTTCCCTACACAATAACTCTGTCAATTTTCAGTCTACAGACTCGAAATTTGATATACAGGTTAGTGAGATTTAGGAAAATCTTTGTAATCAGTTTTCGGCCAGCAATTTGGCTGTTAAAGGGTAAAAGTTCAACGATTTGTCTTTTGAGAACTCTACAAACTCCTCCGCCAATTTTGGATCTAAATCTTGAAATTTTAGATACAGGTTACTTGGACATGGATCTAACTTAATAATTTGATTTGAGCCCAAAACAATAGATGTTAAGGGGTCATAATAGAGGTCAAAGTTTTTTAAAAATTGACTTCTGCGGTCTCTACCAAATTACTCAAACGATTTCTGGTCTAAACATTTGAAATTTTACATAAAGGGTATTCGGAGATATGGCAAGCTTTTTAATCGGTTTGGGTCGAAAGTTTGCGCTACCAATATATAAATGTATGTATGTTTGTATGTCTGCCTAAAACTTTCAACAAAAGCGACAGATTTTTACAAGATCAGTGTCGTTTTGAGACTGGACTCTTCAGACGACAAATACCGAAAAATTGGCTAAAAGCATTAATTTCTTCACTCTCAACTGAAAACTTTTCTACAGTGAGGAGTCGCTTTTTTCGCCGATATTTTCGAAAAAGTCATCCTCTCTTTTCGATTGTCTAGTCTTAATTTAAACCTACTTCCAGTTTGACGGTGGTCGTAACAGTACAGACGTCAAGTTCGCGGTACGGGCTCAGCCTGCCTTCCTACTATCATTTTTTTTTTTTTTTTTTTTTTTTTGCTCAACACACACCTCCAAACATCTGGGCAACGCCGGGCACCCATGCTATATATATATATATATATATATATATATATATATATATATATATATAATATTTGTCTGTCTGTCTGTTTGTGTACATTTCCTTACACAATAACAATTTTCGATCTACAGACTCGAGATTTAACATACGGGGCATTGAGATTTGGTAAAATCTTTATAATCGGTTTTCGGCCAGAAATTTAGCTTTTAAAGGGTCAAAGTTCAACAATTTGACCTTTGAGAAATCTACCAAACTCATTTTTTTTTTTTTTACACAGTGATCACCACTTATCAAGGCCCGGAAGCCACTCAGGGATAAGGGTTATTGTAAGTACATCACGTTAGTGAGGAGATTTTATGAAGTGTTTAATTAGGGGGGCGGCTCATTAGGAATTTGTTAACATTAGACTTGAAGACATGAAGTTGTAGTCCGGAGGGAAGCAGGCAGACGGAACAGAGTTCCACAGGCGTGCAGTTCTAAGAAAGAAGCTTTGCTCATGAAATCCGCGTTTTGATTTAGGCACAGATATAGAGTGGGGGAAATTTTTCACAGTGGATTCAGCTAGACGGGTGTTTTTCGTGAAAGATTGGCGAGAGGGGACCAGGGATTGGAGTTCAGACGAGCACCTGCCATGAAAATAACGATAAAACAAGGATAGGCTCGCAACGTCTCTTCTGTGGGAGAGGGGTTGCAGGGTAGAGAAAAGGGCATCCCCCACTAAACCACGAAGTCTATTTTGTACTCTGTCAAGGCATGATAGGCTGTTTTTGGCAGCTCCTGCCCAGATATGGCAACAGTATTCCATCCTTGGCCGTACTTGGCTTTTATATAGATAGAGAATTGCATCAGTAGTGAGATATCTTCTGGAGCGGTAGAAGGATCCCACCATCTTTCCTGCGACCTTGGCAACAGACTTGATGTACGTGTTCCATTTCAGATCAGGAGTAAAGGTCAAACCCAGAAGCTTGTCAAAACACGGGGCCTCACCCAGACGAGAGCCATCCATCACAATTGATGCCAGCTCGGGATCAGAGCGTTGATGATGTAAGGATAGGAGTTTGGTTTTGGATGCATTAAAGGTAACTAGCCACATCTTCCCCCACTGAACCACGCGCTCGAGATCAGAGGAGAGAGAATCCGAGAGAACTTCGTCATTTACAGCCTTTGATATGTTGCCGTAGATGGTCGTGTCATCAGCATAGATGTCAACGAATGATTTAAGTATGTGTTTAGGGAGGTCATTGATGTAGATCAGGAAGAGAGTTGGGCCCAGGATTGACCCCTGAGGGACTCCAGCATTTATATTGCAGGCCTCCGATTTTTGTCCATCTACCACTACTCTTATGAGCCTATCAGAGAGAAATGATTTAATGATTGAGAAAACATTTCCAGTTATACCGTAGCTGGAAATCTTGTGAAGTAGACCCTTATGCCATACTTTGTCAAAGGCCTTTGATATGTCGAGAGCAATTGCCCTAGAAAGGAAGCCTTTGTCAAGAGATTCACTAATCCTGTGGGATATAACCGTCAGCACATCTGCGGTAGATCTTGCAGAGCGGAAACCATATTGTGTGTCACTAAGAAGGTTATTCCTGCTGAGGTGGTTTACTATTTCTCTATTTAATATTGATTCCAGTAACTTACTCATAACACAGAGAAGACTTATTGGTCCGTATTGAGAGGGAGATCCGCCAATTTTAGAGCTAAACATTTGAAATTTTAGACATAGGTTCCTTGGACATATATTTAAATTTATAATTTGATTTGAGCCCAAAACAATAAATGTTAAGGAATCATAATTGGAGTCAATTTTTTTTAATTGGTCTTTGCGGTCTCTACCAAATTACTCAGACAATTTTTGGTCTAAACATTTTAAATTTTACACAAAGTGTAATCATATATAGGGCAAGCTTTTTAATTGCTTTTTTTTTTGTTTTTGTTTTTTTGCAAATTTCGTTTCCAAGGGGTCAAAGTTTAAAAGAGTTTATCTTTGCGGTCTCTAGCAAACTATTAAGCCAATTTTGGGCCTAATCATTTGAAATTTTACATAAAGGGTATTCAGATATGCAGCAAGCTTTTTAATCAGATTTTGGGCGAAATTTTGACTGGCGAGAGGTCATAGTTTACAAAGTTTACCTTTGCAGACTTTACCAAACTCCTCTGCCAATTATTGGTCTAAACACTTGAAACTTTAGATATAGGTTACTTGGACATGAGTCAAACATTTTAACAGTGAATGTTATCGGGTCAAAATGAAGTTAAATTTTAAAAAGTTCGACCTCTGCGGTCTCTACCAATATTTCTCTATCGTAGTTAAGGAAACCTACTATATAGAAAGGCATTACCGTACATATTCACAGTTATTAATATATACATATGCACATAACGTTATTAACAGTACCTAGGGCCCGAGCAAAACCGGTCGGAACTGATAGTAATCATATATATATATATATATATATATATATATATATATATATATATATATATATATATATATATATATATATATATACGCGGATAAGACCAGAAACTTTTATTAATTAGACAAACAGAAATATAATAACCTAGTTCAGAAGAATCTGAAAAAAGACTATCACAAGGTAAAAAATAGCAACATAATTGATTTGATAAATAAGGACAGCAAAAAAATTACAAATCAGTGATAGAGTAAATAAGCTTGGAGGAAACGAAGCGTATATCCTTTTAAAGGATCATAAACCTAGCTTCCACACAAAACCAACAACAAGATTGATCAACCCAACCAGACCCGAAATTGGAAAGATTAGTAAAAGAATATTGGAAAGGATCAATCTAGAATTAAAACGGAAATTCAACCTGAACTTATGGATAAATACGGCGGATCCTGTAAAATGGTTTCTTAACATTGCCAACAAGAAAAAATGTGCTTTTGTGCAATTTGACATAATGGATTATTACCCGTCAATCACAAAGGATCTTTTTGGAAAGGCAATTGAATTTGCTAAGACCTATATCAATGTCTCCGATGAGGATTTTGAAATCATTATGAAATGCCGTACAACTGTCTTTGTCTATAATGGAGAACAATGGGCTAAAAATGGGCAAAACGACTTTTTCGGGGTATCAATGGGATCGCTGGACTCTGCAGAGGCAACAGATCTCGTTGGACTTTATATCATTTATAGTTTAGGAAAAGAAAATACTATTGATGGAAGGGACATAGGCTTATATCGTGATGATGGACTTATAATAGTGAGGAACGCTACAAGTGTTAAATGTGATCAGGTTAGGAGAGCAATCCATAGGGACATGAAAGATTTTGGCCTAAAAGTAGAAGTTAATGCTAACTTAAAACAGGTTAACTTCCTTGACATTACTTTAGATCTTGATTTAAATACTTATAAACCCTATATGAAAGAGAACGCTAACCCTATTTATATACACCCACAGTTTAACCATCCACCATCCATTATTAAGCATATACCGTTATCTATTATAATTAGAATAAGTAACAATTCATCTGATGAAGTAACTTTCAATGATTGTAAAGCTATTTATAATAAAGCACTTAAAAATAGTGGGTATAAGGACATAGATATAAAATATAAAGTAAGTAATTCTAGCACAAATAGGTCAAGGAATCGTAATAGGAAGGTGATTTGGTTCACACACACCCCTTTAATATTATGTTGAAAACAAAACATGGAACAACATTTTTACAACTTATTAACAAGCATTTCCCACCAAATAATATATTACATAAAATATTTAATAAAAATACATTAAAATTAAGTTATAGCTGTGATGATAACTTGGAAAGAATTATAAATGAATATCTAATCTCATCAGTGGTATACCAGGCTAGGATATTCCCAGTAGAGAACCCAAGGGTGAAAGATTCTACATAGGTAGTACCCAAATGACTTTCAAAAATAGATTCTATGGGCATACGCGTTCGATGAATAATCAAACGTATGAAAAAGACACTTCCTTATCGTTATACTACTGGAAATTAGAGAAAATAAAACACCTAGAATAGAATGGAAGATTATTAGAGGGTCAATACTTGCCACTCATTAAACTCACCATGTCCATTATGCTTATCAGAAAAACTTGAAATAACTAGGTTTAAAGATAGGGATAAACTGCTAAATATTAAACAAGAAACTGCTATATCCTGCAAACATTTCAGAATACATGCACTTAAAGAACTCTAAATAAGAAAATCAGAACAACTATGAGTACAACTATCCCCCATCCAGTAACCCCCCCAAAAGAGGATAAGTGAGATCTTAACTATGATCATACATGAGTCGCTTAATATTCTACTTTCTCAAGCAGTTATAATATTACCAACCTAAATAAATCCCTGCATGAAAGTATATTTGAACCAAGCGAGTAATAGATTGTTTAGGTGAACCTCGTAATAATGTATGCATGTGGATATGTTTGGGTGTGGGCATGTATGTGTTTATGATCTGTATGTATATATACGTGGGTTGGAAAAAAAAGAAAGAAAGAAAAAATAAACGGAAAGAAAGATAAAAAAATAAAATAAAATAAAAAATAAATAAATAAAATAAATGAAATAAATAAATAATAATAAATAAATGGATAAATAGATAAAAAAAAAGTAAAAATGAAAAGTGAAAGAGAAGAAAAGGAAATAAAGAAATAGGGGGAATGAATAAAGATGAAGGTAAGTACTACAATATATAAGCCTTTATACTCCGTTTATATAACCTAATTACTCTGATTTTTTGTCATATGTTATATATTATTGTTATATCGTTATATATCGTATGTATATATGTGTAACCCTCGAAAGAGTGCTTACTAAATATGAGGATAGACCTATGGACTTAAAGGTGAATTCACTAAAAAATTTTACGTAGTATAAATGTTTACGTAGTACAAAAAACGTACAACTTATGAAAAAATAACAAGCGGGTGGGGGCGGATAATATAACTTTGCGTGTCGGGTTGGATAGAAAGGAGAATTAGGTAGTGAATGAGTTCATTTCTATTTCTATTTTGGATGTATCATTTGGTGACAGTGTACATATATATATATATATATATATATATATATATATATATATATATATATATATACTAGCTGTACCCTGCCACGCGTTGCAGTGGTTCAATTTGGTGTAATGGAAAAATCTAATAAAAGAGAAAATGCATGTTTCTTATATTAGTACAGCAATCCACTGCAAAAAGTGAAAAAGAAGGCGAAACTGAAAAAAATGGTACTCTTGCAGAATTTGATCTGGATCCTCGAGAGTTTCTGTCAATCATTCATGTTTTGGACTTGACCAACAATCAGTGGATGAAGCCGAACGTAGCAAAAATGTTGAAATGCTAAATGCTTTTTTTTGTTGTTGTTTTAAAAAATGTGATTTAGTAATTAATATTTGGTTGATGGAGGGGGGGTTACTATACACAGATTCGAAAAAGTCGTCCAAAAACAAATAAATGAAAGCAAAGGTAAGGTAATTTACGTTTCTACCTAATTGGATAATTGTTTAGTGTTTTTATGTAATGTAAAATGTTTAATTGGCCCAACAAAACAGAAATGGTCGCGAATTCTGTTGAATACGTTAAGTTTGGGAAAGTAAGTTGAAAACTAAAAACTATACAAAACAGTATCTGAAACTCACCGAACATATGTTACCATGACATAGGCTGGCATAATGGATAGGTTTCTGACAGTATTTTGTATAGTTGTTTTAGTTTTAACTCACTTTCTCTAACTTAAAGTAATCAACAGTGTCCACCACCATTTGTAGCTTTCAAATACACCAATAAACACTGTTTTTCGAGCCGACTAAACGTTACATTAAATGAAAAGGGTTTATATTACTAAACACAGATACAAAGAAGTTGTCAAAAAATAAATATATAACAAATAAATGTTATCAAAGGCAAGAAAAGTAAGTGTTCTACCTAACTGGATAAGATTTTAGTGTTTTTATGTAATGTATAATCGGTTCAAAAACATTCAATATTTATCGGTATATCTGAAAAATACAAATGGCGGCAGACTGTATCGAACACGTTAAGTTTGGGGAAATTTTGGGAAAATGAGTTTAAACTAAAAATACTGTTAGGAACTCACTCAATATATGTTACCATGATGTAGGCTGGCATATAATCGGTGGTTTTAAACTTTTGCTCGATACAGGTGACGACTTTTAAAAATCCCTTTTAGTGATTACCTGGTTTGAGGATATTTGTACAACTAAACGGCAAATCTGCTCAAAAGAATCCGGTATTATTTTACTTTAAGGCCCGTTTCACGTTCATATATGACGAAATATTTTATTGTAGATTTCGGTGTGCTAAAAACGAATCTGCAAACCGTTTACGTAGCAAAAAAAAAAGTTTTCATGACATTCATGAAATTACTTTTTCGAAAAGTGGGTGGTCACTTTTCAATGTAAATTTAACTTAGAATGAGCACCCACTTTCTGGCCACCTGAGAGGGGGGCATTTTTCTGTTTCTTGGCTAAAAAGTTTTTTGTTTGATTTCTTTTGCATGGTAATAACCCCTGAACTCTGGGACTATTTTCCATTTAACAGCCGTAGCCTTCGTTTACGCTATGCGTAAGCATAAACGAAAGCTGTTTAGCCAATAAACATGGGAAAAAATCCCCCCTCTCTCAGGTGGCTAGAAAGTGGGTGCTCATTTTAAGTTAAATTTACATGGAAAAGTGATCGCCACTTTTTCGAAAAAGTAATTTCTTCATATCATAAAAACTATTTTTTTTTGCGACGGAAACGGTTTGCAGATTCGTTTTTAGCACACCAAAATCTACAAAAAAATTTTTTGTTATTTATGAACGTGAGACGCACAGCCCTTAATGGAAAATTATATCAAAAATCCGGGGGAAAATAGTTTTAAATAAAAACAGCAAATGAATTCGATAGAAAAAAAAATGGATGCTATTTTTTTTTCTTTCTGTGTGTTTCTTGGCTAAAAAGTCTTTTTGTTTGATTTCTTTTGCATGGTATTAACCCCTGAACTCTGGGACTATTTTCCATTTCACAGACGTAGCCTTTGTTTATGCTATGCGTGAGCATAAACGAAAACTGTTAAATATGCATTCGCGTACCAAACTGCCTTGTCAAAAAACCCTTTAAGCCAATAAACACGAAAATAAATGCCCCTTCCTCAGGTGACCAGAAAGTGGGTGCTCATTTTAAGTTAAATTTAGATGGAAAAGTGATCAACCCACTTTTCGGAAAAAAAAATTTCTTCAGATCATGAAAACTATTTTGATACTCCTTGGGCGTTGAGTTCCATGGCGACCCGCAGAATTATTTAATGGTCGTTCCCTTAGTACCCCCCTAGTCAAGGCTAACGCATGCGCACGTAACATTTTTTATTTATTTACTTACGTGGTGGAGTTTCTATACTGATAGGTTTTTGGAAATTTTTTCACTGGATTATTATTGATTGAACACTAACCAGATTATGAAAAGAAAATTTTAAAAAAAAAAAAAAAAGCATTTCAACATTTGAAAGGGATACTCACTTTTTAGTTACCACGTTCTGGTAAATCGGTCACTTTTTATTTTTTTTTTTTTCTAAATACGGAAGTGTCTTCGGGAGATATAAAATGGTCGCATGTTGACGAAGCAATGTATCGGGAGGCGTACGGGATTAAAAATTATTGGTAAATTTTTAGATTAGGTCCACCTCCTCAATTTTCTTTTAAATGACGACTTGAAATGATTTTCGACTATGCTGAATACGAAAATCGCATCGAAATTTTGCAGAAATAAGTAGTTATCAAGATATAAAAAGTTGTATTATGCATTGTAATCTTTGGCGGCCATCTTTTTTACGTGTGTGTATTTGTTTATGGCGCGTGTGCACGTAAAAAGATGGCCGACGAAGAATACAATGCATAATACAACTATTTATTTCCGCAAAATTTCAATGCAATTTGCGTGTTCAGCATACTCGGAAACCTATAAATGTCGTCATTGAAAGGAAAATTGTGGAGGTGGACCTAATCTAAAAAAATACCAAATTATTAAACATTTCTCCAGCATGTTAGTGAAATTTATAATACTTTAAAAAAAATTAAAAAGAAACAAAACAAAAGTTTTGAAAAAAAACTCACCTTTCACAAAAACAATTAAAAAAAAAACACAAACTGACTAAATAAGTAAAAAAAAAAAAAATAATTAAAAATCTCGAAACTTTATTTTCATGAAAACAATAAAAAAAAGTCCTGTTCTCTCTATTTTTTTTTCTTTGAGAAACAAATATATTTCTGAATTACAAATGCGGTAGAGACTCATTATTTTTACTTTCTATGGTTTTGATATACCGCGTTTTTATTGCTTACAAAATGGGTGACTGATTTATCAGAACGTTGTAACTAAAAAGTGAGCACCACTTTCAAATGTCGAAATAATGATTTCTTTTTTACATTTTTTTTTTAATAATATGTTTAATTAGTGTCCAATCAATAATAATCCAGTGAAAAAAAATTCCAAAAACCTATAAGTATAGAAATTAAGCATGGGAGTATACAACAACGTCGCCTTTCGCACTTTTACAAACATTTTTTTAAAAAAGTAACTAAACCATTTATTGATAATTTGTCACGTGTACAAACATTTATTTATTTACGTAGGCTTAACTCCTTTCATAAATAAGAAAAGTTTTACTCTTTAAGAATAATAAAAGGAAAAAGTTACTGAACATTTATAAAAGGACTTCTTTTCATGAAGGCCAGAGGAATAGTTGGCCGAAAATTCGTGAAACAACAACTAATAAAGATGAGAATAATAGTCCACAATAAATAAAAATGGTGCTAATGCAGAGAGCGATCCGCGCTATTTTTTAAATCCTATTTCCACGTTTAAATAACGTTTTACGTTATGTTTTTTTTTTATTTATTCAATTGTAAGGTTAAAGTAGAGAATAGGTACAAAACATCCTTACCTCCCCATGTTAAGAATGACTTTTTAAATAATAACATTATTTCAGCACGGATCACTCTCTGCATGAGTAATCTTATATAGAAAAACAAAAAAAACTCAAAAGCAAGCAACAAACTTTTTTTTTGGCCTTGTATAATAAAGAAAATATGTGTAAATTAAAAAATTTGGAAGATAAACAAATGAAATATGTTATTTTTTTGTTTTGTTTTTTTTTACTTATCGAGTTAACAGAAAATGAAACCTTTCGTCAATTCGTGGCTGTGAAATGAATCGAACCGGAAGTTCAGTTTTATCAACAGACCAGATTCGCAGAAACGATTAAATAAATATATTTATTTTATTTAATATTTTAATTTTAATTAGGTAAATTTATTTTAATAACATAAAAACATACCTCGACTCTAAAAATGGGTTGTCTGAAAATTTCAAATAAATTGGTAACGTATAAACATGGTTTTATTTGTTTAGAACGAACCAACTTTACATTTTTATATATATAGATATATATATGTCTGTATTTTGTGTAAATATGTATGTATAAGTGTATTTATGTATGTATCTGTATGCATGTGTATATATGTGTGTATATGTATATATATATGTGTGTATGTAGGTGTATATGTATATATATATGTATATAGTATATATATATGCATTTATATATATCTGAACTATTAAAATAGGCTGTCTCATATACGATGATTGTAATAATGCATACTACAAAAATGTATGGGTGTCTGGGTATATATACATGTATGTTGTGTATGTATATATACGCCCGTGGTGACTGGAGTGTGTATACTGGTGTGCACGTGTGTGGGTGTGTGTATGTGTGTGTGTGTTTTATATATATATATGTTTTATATATATATATGTTTTTATGTGTATGTGTATGTATATATGTATGTGTGTATGTATATATATGTATATGTGTATGTATGTGTATATAACATATATATATATATATATATATATATATATATCTGTATTTTATTTTGTTGGGACGTCTGTCCGGTTGGGGTCCACAGGTTTTGGTATTGGTGGTGTCATTAGTATGATCAATATTATAAGAATTATTATTACTAGGATTGTTAGCTGATTAATATTAGTTTTGATATAATAACAGTCATGATGTATGGTATCCAGGTGTTTACATGGATATCTGTGTTTGAGCGTCCATGCATTGATATAACTGTGTATGTAGGTAGAGATGTAAACATATTATAACTGTATATGAACATTATATGTCTATGTATGTGCATATGTGTGTGCGTGTATGTGTGTATAGGCGCGGTTGTATTAAGGTGTGGGTATATCTACGTGTATTTATATATATGTATGCGTGAGGAGTTTGATAACTTTCGGCGTTTTATTTTTGTTTTTGGTTTGTTTGTTTGTTTTTTATTTTGTTTTGTTTTATTTTTGTTTTGTTTTGTTTTATTTATTTATTTAATGTATTTTAATTTTAATTTTATTCCTGTGTCGATATAGTTATGGCCTGTTTCCAGTGCGTGTGCGTGAGTGTGTGTGAGTAAAATACAACACTCTTGAGTATAGATATAAGCCTATGTTTGCTTCTAGTGTGTGTGTGTGTGTGTGTGTGTGTGTGTGTGTGTGTGTGTGTGTGTGTGTGTGTGTGTGTGTGTGTGTGTGTGTGTGTGTGTGTGTGGATTGAACGACACCGGTCAGTACTCAATGCCCATGTGAATGTTTTTAATTTACAAACCGCAAGACAAAAATACTACATTCTCAAGTACCTTGTGCCATAAAAACCAAAATATGGGATAGATGAACTTTAAAAAAAAGAAGGGAATATAAAAAACAGGGAAATAAAAAGATGTTTATTATCTTCAAAGACCTCACCTGTCTTCCTCCCCCCGCTTATAACCCCTACCCATGTTTTTTGTAAACGAAATAAGAAAATGTTTTTATTTGAAATATCAGTTCTCGACGATAATTCTTGGCCTGAAGACGTAATCCCCCAACGCGGGTGATTACAGAAACATGTATGCACATATGTAACCATCAATGTTTGTATAAATAAATGTCATATTTCATATATATATATATATATATATATATATATATATATATATATATATATATATATATAAAGGTTCAGTGAAATAAGTATTATGTTATCCATTCGAAGCACAGTTATGTATTAAAAGTGATTAGTCATCACAATACCACATTTACTATAGATTTTTCTGAGAAACTACTGTGCGGTCTCGTTTATATGTTGCATGGACCTTTGTTATGATATGGTACAGCGAACTAAATATTATGATATTCGTTTGATGCATAGTTATATAAAATAGCCATATTCGACCATCAATTTTGTAAAAAGCCTTCATTGTAAATAAACAGGTTACTGCAGATAATTATACCCTTTACGACCAAGGCCGCCAACCCCCCAGTATTTCCTTGTATATCAGAAAACGTGCTATGTGACATAAAAATATCTGTACGTGATGTTGCCAAGCTAATCAAAAACCTTGATTCCAGTAAAGATACTGTCCATGACGGCATTCCAATTATAGTGCTCAAAAGGCTTCAATCGGAACTAGCGCACATACTTACAAAGTTATTTAAGCGTTGTATTAAGGAGAATTGCTTCCTAACACCTTGGAAAATCTCATCAGTATGCCCTGTATTTAAGACTTCAGGTGATGGCTCGTCTCCCTCTCCCGTGCATCATGAGTAAGCGGCTGGAATCTGTGCTAAATAAAGAAGTAGTCAACCATCTCAGCAAAAATAACCTTCTTAGTGACATGCAATATGGTTTCCGTTCTGCTAGATCTACGCAGGCGTGCTTACAGTTATATCTCATAGCATTAGCGAATTCCTCGACAGAGGCTTCCTCTCTAGGGCAATTGCCTTAGGTCTACTTCATAAGATCTCTAGTCATGGTATAGCTGGAAATGTCTTCTCAACTATTAAATCATTTCTCTCTGATAGGATCTTAAGAGTACTGGTTGATGGACAGAAATAAAAAGCTCATAATATTAATGCTGGAGTCCCTCAGGGGTCCATCCTGGGCCCAACTCTCTTCCTGATCTACATCAATGATCTTCCAAACCAAATACTTAGATCATTCGTAGACATTTATGCCGATGACACTACCGTCTATGGTAGCACTTCGAAGACCATAAACGACGAAGTTCTCTCTGACTCTCTCTCTCTCTCTCTCTCTCTCTCTCTCTCTCTGATCTTGAGTACGTGGTACAACGGGGAAAAAGTGGCTGGTTACTTTTAATGTATCTAAAACCAAGCTTCTATCTTTACATCATAAATGCTCTGTTGCCCAGCCGCCATCAATCGAAATCGTATAGCTCTCGTATTGGGGAGGCTTCATGTGTTGATGAGCTTCTGGACTTCACCTTTACACCTAATCTGAAATGGAACACGTATATCAAATCCATTACCAAAGTCGCTGGAAAAATGGTGGGATTCTTCTATCGCTCCAGTAGATAACACACTCCTAATGCAATTCTCTACCTATATAAAAGCCAGGTTCGGCCAACGATGGAGTACTGTTGTAACATCTGGGCTGGAGTTGCTAGAAACAGCTTATCCTGTCTTGACAGCGTTCAGAATAGACTTTGTAGCTAAGTGGAGATGCCCTTTTCTCTTCCCTGCAACCTCTTTCCCACAGAAGAGATGTAGCGAGCCTGTGTCTGCTTTATCGTTATTTTCATGGCAGGTGATCATCTGAACTTCAATTTATGCCACCCCTCGCCAGACTTTCACGAAAAACACTCGTCTAGCTAAAACCACTATCAACAATTTTCCACACTCTTTATCTGTGTCTACACCTAAACGTAGATTCCATGAATAGGGCTTCTTTCTTAGAACTGCACGCCTGTGGAACTCTATTCCGTTTGCCTGCTTTCCAGCTGACTACAATCTGATTGTCTTCAAGTCCAGTGTGAACAAGTTCTTGTGAACCGTCCCTATAAGTAATCCAAATTATAAAATTCCTACTGATGCCTAAAATTCCTACTACGCTAAAATCACAATGACTAATGCATACCCATTAACTCTTGTCTCAGAGTGGCCTGTGGGCCTTGATACGTTGTGACCCTCATGTAAAAAAACTGTTTTTAGTTTTTAACTGGATAAACGTCTAATTTGAAATACTGAATTACTGGAGTAATCTGTTATCTCCAATATATTAATATGATAACGTGTGGGTTATTTTGTGTGTCACGCTTACACTTTTTTTTTCTTCCGGGTTACTGTCATTTAATTGTTATGACTTTCCATTTCTTGAAATAAATCATATTCCCGAGAATTCTTCATACGTTTTGGTTTCGGTTTCGATTTTAGCTGACAGCACCCAAGACATCTATCGTTTTATAAATAAATTTATAAAGAATTCTTCATAAGTTTTGGTTTCGCTTTTGATTAGAGCTGAGAAGACTCAAGTTATATATATATATATATATATATATATATATATATATATATATATATATATATATATATATATCATTCAACCATGGTAGTGGTTGAATATATGCTTAAGTCCGAAATTGAATGAATCGAGACACATTCAAACCCCCACCACTAATTCCGTTCGCAACCAACTTTCAAACAGGTTATATAGTTGGATAGAACACCTCATTAGCTACATTTTGAAAAAAAAAATTCGAAAATTGGTTCAGTAGAAAAAAGTTACAACAAAATATGTGGGTTCACAAACAGGAGAGTAAGTACATACATAAGTGACTAACGCTTTTTTTTATTTTGCATAACTTTTTTTGTATATAAATATTTTTTTACTGCGATTTTGCCAATATGACATGTTAGCGTAACGGTTAGAGTACCGGGCGTTGGTGGAAAGATTTTAGGTTCAATCCCGTATATCGATTTTTTTTATAATTAAAAAACCGAACTTTTTTTTAATAACCAATTTTTTTTTAACTCTCCTTATGAAATAGATATGCGGTTTTCTTTTCCTAGATGGTTTAGATTTTCAATGCAGCACAGTATGGGATCTTACCGTACTATTCTCCAATGCTTTAATAGCTGCCTGACTATCTGAAAGGATAGCTATTTCCTGTTGCTGAACCTATTCCATGATCAGAACCTCAGATTCAAAAGCCTTAAACATGCGCTATCTCTCCTTCTTCGGTTTTTGTCGTGATGTTTACCGAATGTTAGAGCTGACTTGTCAGACTTAGGTCTGAGATACTGCTCTTCGGTGAATGCGGGGGTGGTGTTTGGTACCACATCCAATGGTGCCAGCTCATGACTGGTGTTTGGTGTTGTATCCGATGATACCTGTATGGTGAAGATTTTTGCCTGGAAGACCATCCTCAGTTTACCAAGATAATAAGATTTTTGACAGGTGAGGTGGTTTGAGTATTCTATATAAACACTCGCACCAATCCTATCATTCATTTTAGATCCATCAGTATAGCATTTGATTACGTTGCTTTCCAGCTCTTTTTCGTAATCTCTTGCGCCTGTTCTGTCATAAACCATACATGTGAAATGCTTTTCAAATGATCTGGTTTTAGTCATAAGGTCACCCGGCACATGCAAGAGCGGTAGTTCCTTCCTAGCCTCATTACACAAATCCACGTGACTCTTTGTTTTTCCAGTAGTCCCAACAGATCTTGACCACCACAGACCCATGAGATCTATTCTATAGGATCCCCGTATCGCTTCTCTGTCCCGCGGATCCAGGAAACACATGCATACGACAAAATGGGACATACCATAGCAATGTATATCCACCTCATTACATGTGGGTTAACTGCCCAGGTTTTCCCCACAATTTGTTTGCATTGCATAAGGGCTGCAGTCGCCTTGGAGGAAATCTTTTCTATGTGGCTTTTCCTGGTTAGCTTACTGTCCAGGATTACCCCTAACAGCCTTGCCTCCTGCGAAAGTTTCAATTTCTATCCACTCAGAAAAAGGTCACCAAGTTGGCAATTCCTTTTATATGTAAACAAGACAATTTCTGTTTTACGGCTACTGAATTCTAATTCATTTCGATTAGACCATTTATTAGGAATATTTAATGCCATTTTGGCAATGCGTCTGACCAATGATGCTTTTGAACCCGCGACCAGCACTGCGATGTCATCAGCATCAGCCTGGGCATAAATATTCCTATTTTTAAACTCCTTTAAAAGAGGATTCAGCATACAGTTCCATAGTAAAGGTGATAAAATCCCACTTTGGGGGTTTCATTTAACTACTTCCCTTTTAACAGTTGCCCTCAGTAGTTCTACTTGAACTGTTCTGTGCCTCACCATATACTCAATCCATCGGATGAGTACTGGTGGCACATTGAGTTCTCGTAGCGACTTGAACATACTGCTGAAGGGTATGTTGTCAAAAGCTCCAACGATATCTAAAAATACACCGAGTGCCATCTTCTTTTTTGTTAGTTTACGCTCGATACAGATCACGAATTCATGAACCGCAGTCTCGGTAGAGACCCTGGCTCGGAACTATTGTGATTGAATGATAAATGTGTGTTTGAGAGCTAATTTTTTTTGACAATCATTAATAAATATTATAAATTTATATATTAATACAATAGCAATGCCTGGAAAAATCATGGATTATATGGAAAAATGCGCGCATGAAAAGTAATATTCTTAAGATTTTATTAAACCTGGAAAAGTAAAGGACAAGAAATTCAACCTGGAAAAGTAAAGAACAAGATATTCTAGTAAAGTAAAAAATAAGAATTTTTTAGACTTAAAATATTGCAGCTAAAAATAAAGTAGTGAAAGTAGTGAAAATTGTTTGAATAAAATTAATTCATTAGTTAGTTAGTTAGTAGATGGAATTAATAATTTTATAATTTACATAAAAATTAATAATTTTATTATATCATAATTAGGATCATTTAATTCATTTTTATGTAAATTATAAAATTATTAATTCCATCTACTAACTAACTAACTAATGAATTAATTTTATTCAAACAATTTTCACTACATAAATATATGCAAATAATAGGGGGGAAATAAGTTCAATCCAGCGACTGACACCCTTTCTAACTCAACAATAAACAACAGCATATGCAAATAATAAATAAAATATTTATCAATATTCAAATTTTATTTTTAGCTGCAATATTTTAAGTCTAAAAAATTCTTATTTTTTAATTTACTAGAATATCTTGTTCTTTAATTTTCCAGGTTGAATTTCTTGTCCTTTACTTTTCCAGGTTTAATAAAATCTTAAGAATATTACTTTTCATGCGCGCATTTTTCCATATAATATAAATATATATATATATATATATATATATATATATATATATATATATATATATATATATAGAGAGAGAGAGAGAGAGAGAGAGAGGAAGCGAAGGAGTCTGTGAGGGATGATGAGAGGTGTAGGAGGAGTAAGGAAGTCAGAACACCAGAGTTGATTGGTCGAGAAAAGAATTTCATGGATACGAATCATCGTATGTTTATAAAGACAATAAGTGCACAGTTTTATGTCAGTGTGGGAACTGTACACATAATTATTTGTGAGGAAATGAATATGCGGAAGATTTGCGCGAAGTTTGTTCCAAGGGTGCAGTCCACAAATCTGTCCTTGTCACAAGACAGTTCCTCACCCTCCCTATAATCAAGATCTTTCTTACTGTGACTTTTTGGTTATTCTCTAAGCTCAAGGAAGACCTTATGTTAGAGAATGGATCGAGAAATGATAGTAATAATAATAATGATAAAATTGGGAAAAAGAGAAAGAAATAAAATTTAAGCAATGTAAGAAATTAAAAAAAAGACACACTACCGGGTTGAATAAGGGGTCAACTAGTTCTTAAGTTTTGGAAGAGTCCATTATTATTCTAATTTTCGAAATAGTCGTGGAACTGTTTTGTTTTGGGTTTTTTTTTGGGGGGGGGTTCGTTCTTTCCGTGGGATTTTTCTCCGGATGCGTAATTCGGCGGGAGACATAGGAAAATGCTCTCGTAATATTGTAAGAAAAATCTTTTATCTCGTAGGAGTCATGTGCTTATGGAAACGCGTTATAGCATGACGAGAGATATTGTGATCTTTGCATGATCCTAAGATGCGAGATGGAAGCTATGGGGTCACAGGGAGGTTGACCTTCAAGGGCGCAAGGATTCGCACCACATGGTATTAATTGTGGATGTTATTTTATTTATTAGATGTTATGATTTATTGGATAATCGTATGACAGTTCCTTTGCCAGTGGAGTGAGCTTAGGATTCCCTTAGTAGAAAGTGGGTAGTAAAAAAATGTATGTCTTCGCCATACATTTTGATAAATAATGCGGGAGGGATGTTAGAGAATGGGTCGAGAGAGAGAGGGGGTGAGTAAATTATATTGTAGACACGTTGAGCGGAAGTGAGGGTCAGCTGATCGGATGCGTGTGAGTCACGTGATCAGGTTAGCTGAATCAGAGAAATTGGGTTTTGACATAGAAGACGACGGACGGCTTAACAGTCGTCTCCTCCTCTTCACTGAGGGTGGGGGAGACGCTGACGTGTGTGGAAATGAGACCAAGAAGAAACCAGGCAAGCCAGAGATTCAATTTCCATTCTTCTGCGAGACATGTTGAAAGTGAATAAAACTATAAAACCAATTCATAGTTTTGGAGTGATAAATCTTCGTCCAAACAGGTTCCCGTCTCCCCTCCAAGACACGAGATGATTCCAGGTAGACCAACACCACAACGCATGAAGGTATATCCAAATAATACATGTACCACACACACACACACACACACACACACACACAACGGCATATTAACGAATAGACTGGACCACTAGACGATCACACGACGTTCCACCTTATTAGATAACAATACAACATTTAGGGGCTGTCGTTATGAGACAATTCAGGAGACCAAAGAGGCCCTGACGAGGGTCATTGACACACTCTCACAAGAGAATTTCTACGAGACATTCTAGAAGTTGTTTAAACCGTACAAGTGCATTGAAACCGGGGAAGATTACTTCGAAGGGGACTAGAGTTTTATGTGTGTGCTATCAATAAAAAAGGTGGAAACTTATTGAAGGCACCTCGTATATCTAGAGAATGCGAACATTGGCGAAACATATTTTTCCGTCATTTTTCAAGGAAAAGTGTACACTGATATACTAAATGGAAATGTTTGGTATTAATATAGCTAGCGAGATAAAAACAAAAGAACGAAATCAAACGATCGGACTTCTAAAACAAGAAAACATTCACGAAACTTGCCGGCATCAATGAAACGTTTTATCTGAGCGTCTAGACAGCTAAATACATATTGCAATTACTTGTCCGGGGTGTGCTACGCCGTACATAGACATACATAATAACTTCTTGCTTACGAAGATACGAATGAACTTTTGAAAGCTTTACCGAGAGCACATTATTAGAATGTGTCATGCAAGAATAGACCATCAGAGATGTTATCGAAACGGAGCAAAAACACGAAAGTATATAAAAAGAATCAAAGGTAGACATGTTGTAGCCAGATTCGTGGAAGCAAGTCGACCAAGTCACGCACAAAACAAATTTGCGGAAGATAGATATGCAAAACCATGCTTTCAAATTAATTGCTTTAACACAAAAGCGATTTAAAAACAATAAACGAAACAAGTATTCTCTAGCTCTACAAATCTACTATCAAACCATGTTGCTCCAATCTATGATCCGCTCTTGCCAAATTTTCACGAAAAACACTCATCTATTTGAAACCACGGTCGTCTTCAAGTCCAATGTAAACAAGTTCTTGATGAACCGTTCCCTTAAGCAATACACTTAAAGCAATATAATCATTGGACATATATATATATATATATATATATATATATATATATATATATATATATATATAAGTATATGTATATTGAATATAATTCTTTTTTTTTAATATAATTCTTGTATTTTGAAAAATCGTAAATTTTAAATACTTATTAAGAAAGCATAATTATTATATATTATTATATATTATTATTGATTATTATATATTATATATTATTATATTGATTATTATGCATTATTATATATTATTATATTGATTATTATATATTATTATATATTATTATATATTACTATATATTATTATTGATTATTATATATTATTATTGATTATTATATGTTATCATATATTATTATCGATTATTATATATTATCATATATTATTATTATTGATTTTTATATATTATTATATATTATTATATATTATTATATATTTAGAATCCCATATTATTATATATTATTATATTATCTATATATTAATACGATAGCGTGTGTGTTCTTTTTGTGTGTCACGCTTTCCGGCAAATTTGATTTGTCAAGATTTAATTCCGGAATATACATTAATTACAGAATACACATTTACGAACGCTCACACAGCTATATGTGTTTTTATTCTATAAAATTTAGGGTTATATCTTTCAAAAGTTGTTAAGAAATAATAGATTTTAAGTTATTCCATAATAAAAAAAAAAAACTATAACACACATCTCCTGGCCGGCGGGGACAAAAAATTGAGCAGTTATTTATTTTTTCATTGTTTATTTTTCTTTACATTTGTTTATTGAGAGAGAAGGGGGAAGAGAGAGAGAGACGCTGATGTCTTCGTTCATTAAAATATTATTGCTACTATTAATTGCAATAACATGTAAACAAAAGCCCAGATGCATATGTTATGAAAACTAGAAGTTAGCAACACGTTATTAGCGAAACGAAACTAGTTTTGTACATAAAATAGTTTAATAAAATCATTAAATATATATATATATATATATATATATATATATATATATGTATTAAATGGCAGTTCCTTTTTCTAAACAAATTATTTTTCTTACAACATTGTTTTAACTAAAATAGTTTCATGAAAAACTGCTTTTGGTACATAAAATATTTTAGGTACTCATGCAGAGAGTGATCCAGACGTAACTCAGAGTCTGCCCGACTTTCTCCGGAATATGACGTCAACAGCCGGAGTAAGCCGAGCGTCGCCGAGAAAATTAAGCCGAGTGTCGCCGATGAAAGCATAACAAGAAAAGAAAACTTACCTTTAATTTTAAGTTTTATTAACTGTAAAGAAAAATGTTATGACAATATTTTTCTTTTCTTTTTTTTTTGCTATATATATATATACATACATATATATATATATATATATATATATATATATATATATATATATATATATATATTTTAAAATAAATAATGTTAAATATTTTTTGTTCGAGAAAAGGTTTAGAGATAAGTCAAATAAATACTTTCAAGGAATTTTTTTGTAATTATTTTTTTCAAGAGAAATTTAAAACAATTTTTTCATTTTTGTATTTTGGGTGTAATTTTTTTATTTATTTATTTTTTTTTTTAAGGAAAAACCTGAGAACTAGAAAAGTTGAAAACGACAAAGCTCTCTCTGATTCTCTCTCTTCTGATCTTGAGCGCTTGGTACAGTGAGGGAAGAGGTGGCTGGTTACTTTTAAGGCATCTTAAACCAAGCTCCTATCTTTACATCATCAACGCTCTGTTCCTCATCTAGCATCAATTGAAATGGATGGCTCTCATCTTGGGGAGGCTTCATGTTTTGACAAGTTCCTGGGTTTGACCTTTACTCCTGATCTGAAATGGAACGCGTATATCAAGTCTGTTGGCCGGAACGCTGGGAAAATGGTGGGATCATTCTACCGCGCCAGACGATATCTCACTACTGATGCAATTCTCTATCTGTATAAAAGCCAAGTACGTCCAAAGATGGAGTACTGCTGCCACATCTGGGCTGGGGCTTCTAAAAACAGTCTATCCTGCTTTGACAAAGTACAAAATAGACTTCGTGGCTAGGTGGGGGATGCCCTTTTCTCTTCCCTGCAACCTCTCTCCCACAGAAGAGACGTCTTTATTTTATCGTTATTTCCATGGCAAGTGCTCGTCTGAACTCCAATCTCTGGCCCCCCTCTCGCCAATCTTTCACAATAAATACCCGTCTAGCTGAAACCACTGTCAATAATTTCCCCCACTCTTTATCTGTGCCTAAATCAAAACGTAGATTCCATGAACAAAGCTTCTTTCTGAGAAGTGCACGCTTGTGTAATTCTCTTCCGTTTGCCTGTTTCCCACCTGACTACGATTTGGATGTCTTCACGTCCAACATAAGCAAATTCCTGATTAATCGCCACTTTATCAAATCTCCAATGCCAACTATTACTACTATATTATCCCATTGATTATTGTATACACAATTACCCTTATCCCCGATTGGCATATGAGTGGCGCTCGGCTTGATAAGTGGTGACCCCCTATGTAAATAAAAAAATTGAGTGGGATAGTTTTTTTTTATATAAAACATATATTGTTGTTGTTTCCACAGACCGTTGTTTTATTAATATAGTGGGTGAGTAGATCGTATTCCGCATTCGCGCTGGAGATCTTTCTGTGTTGCTCGCTCGAACGCCCACAAGTTGATGATTTTAATTATGATGGCAATTGTCAGCCTTGACTTGCCAAAAAAGTTACCAATCCGCATGATGTAAAGGTCCAGCATTTGGTAGGCTGACACCTTCAGGCATAGCCATCGCTTACCTTTCCTCTCATAATAAGATTGCACATGTTTTCGTCCGTGCCAGTAATTTTTTCTTGACAAAATCGAGGACTCTGCCTGGTGTTTTCAGCTGCTCACTTAAGGCTGTAAAATTCATGTTTTTTTTTTTTGTTTTCGTTTTTTTTTGTTTTTTGTTTTTCTGGCGTGAAAGGACGAAATGGTGAACTTTTTCTTTTCTTTTTTTACTAATTTGTTTTTTTCTTCCTCTTCCAAATTGTCGTCTGCTGCTTTGAATTTTCAACTCGCGCGAACGCGCGTCGCGTAGAAAACCACCGTGCTACATTGTCATTGGGTTTATGTTACGTCGGACAGCTTGATTTCCTCGGCGACGCTCGGCTTACTCCGGCTGTTGACGTCATGTTCTGGGGAAAGCCGGGCGTGCGCGTGTGCTGAGTTACGTCTGGATCACTCTCTGCATGAGTACCATATTTTAATCTATATATTAATACGATAGCGTGTGTGTTATTTTCTGTATCACATTTATTTTTTTCTTCCGAGTGTCTGTCGTTTAATTGTTATGCTTTTCTATTTCTTGTCATAAATAATTTTACCAAAAATTCTTCATCAGTTTTGGTTTCGGTTTCGATTATAGCTGAAAGAACTCAAGTTATATATACATACATTCTTTTTTTCTTCATAAGTTTTGGTTTCGGTTTCGATTCAAGCTGATGCACCCAAGTCATAGGGATATATTTTTATTTTTGAAATCAAAGGTTTATAATATATAAGAAAATTGACTCTTATAGTAATATATACGAAATCTGTATAAATTAAAATATCATATTTAAACATATTTTACGACCAGGCTACGCCGGACGTCCCTGCTAGCTTAGATATATACTTTTGCAGTTTTAACAAAAGAACTGCAATAATATCAGGGTGTATCCATTTATGATGAACATCCTGTGTTCACTGTGGAATTTCCACAGGTCCCGCTAGTTATATATTATTATTATATATATTATTATATATTATTACATATTACGAGGAATAATTTGCCCGGTGGACTAATTCGCAAAACAAATGCTAAAAACTCTATCTGTTTACAATATCATGCCAGCTGATATTTGGTCTTGAGAATGAATGCCCTGGAAAAGGCACTTCTGGTTAATGCTTAGTTTTAAAATATGCAAACGCAGAAATTATTTTCTGTGATTTTTTATGGTACCTCTTCTTTTATCGCAAATTGAACTCATTAATAAGAAAAAATTAAAATTAACTGGTGAAGCACATCCGGGCATAGACAGAAGAGCATTCGATCTGTAGTCGGATGCTCCATCACCGAGCTATATCTCAAGATGGCAATAATTCCGTCTTTTTAAGAAGAAATGATTTCTTTGGCCGATGTAACGTAAAATATTTCCTTGTAAAAAGTATTATGTTTTATCTACAAGTGTGAAAGACTTTTCTTAAGATTGGATTTTTTCGATTTTCTCTGCCTATCGGATTCATTTCTGTACAAAACATATCTAAGAACACTGCCAGACATGTGAATTATCGTTGTGTGAAATTTGCAAAATATAGGCTCAGCGGTTTGGAAACCTATGAGAAAGAAACTCACACACATACGCATACACACAAACAAAGTGACTTATATATATATATATATATATATATATATATATATATATATATATATATATAGGTTATAACAGCATTTTCCTATGTCTTTTAAATTTCAGACGAGGAAAGTATTTTCACTTTCTGTCATAATTAAATCTTAAGTTGCAGTTTTAGATGAGTCAATGTATTTCTATAAAAGGTTTTGTCTGACTAGATTTTGTCACGCAAGTGGGAATTATTATTATTATTATTATTATTATTATTATTATTATTAATAATAATAATAATTTTTTGTCATTTTAGATTGAATGAACGTGTCTTCAAAATATCTTATATTGATTTATTTTACTTTTTGTTTCTTGTGTTGTGTTCTCAGGTAGTAATTTCCGGTGTCCAACTTCCGGTTTAGTTTTTACTTGCTCGACATTTTTTTTTTTTTTTTTTTTTTTTTGCTAATGGTATCTTTTTCCACTATTACGTACTCAGCATAATTCTAGTTCTGTCATAAAATTCTTTGAGCATTTTTTTGTTTTTTTTTTTAAACGACTCTCTTGGACACATCGTTCTTCTGATCTCCATACTGTTTCGTTACTCTTTAACGAAAGATTGCTTCCAGCCATATTACATACAAGAGTGTCATTGAAAAAGTTGTAAACTTCACCTAGAAAAAAAGCCATAGATAAATGTTTTTGGGGTGATGGGATGAAGAAATTTAGAGGAAAAAAGAGGAAAGTAAAAACGGACATTTTTAAAAAGAAAAGAACTTGTACATTTGCATTTGAAACCAGTTGAGATTATTGGATTTTGAAAGAAATTGCAGTTGAAACATGTATGCACATATGTAGCCAATAATGTCCGTATAAATAAAAAATACTATACTACTCTATTTGTTATTAAGCACTATTTGTAAACACTCGAGTTTCATTGGATTAATATTTAAGAAACCACAACAATACAATCCTTATATATATATATATGTGTGTGTGTGTGTGTGTGTGTGTGTGTGTGTGTGTGTGTGTGTGTGTGTGTGTGTGTGTGTGTGTGTGTGTGTGTGTGTGTGTGTGTGTGTTTTATTATTTCAATCTCGTGAGGATTGCTTAAATCATTATAAGATTGTTTCTATAGACGGAATAAACAAATTATCCAGACGATTTAAGCCAAAAAAATGTAAGAAATAGATTTTTGATTACATATGGATAGTAAAAACGAAGAGTTAGAGTAATGGATAGATAACTTGACTCAAACTCTGTTACTACTCAATAAATTTATAACTGTTTCCCTTTAATTTTATGACTCTTGATAATCATAAATCTATTACTTTATATTTATTAATCTATAATTTTATATCAAATTATTTATATTAATTGTATGGACGCATCTTAAATAGGACGCATCTTGACTATAAATGCCCCCTACCATTGCCACGCTGCCAAGTTTTGTAGACACTTTGATTCATTATGACTTTGGTGACTTGCGCTAACCTGTCACTTATTTTTCCCTTTAGTCATATTTCCCCCTTTTTTGTTTCCTTTTTTATTTTATCCCTTTTAACAAACAATTTTCTTGGCACCCTCAATTTATTTTCTTTCTTTTCCTCTTCTCTTCTCCCCCTCTCCCTTCTCTATGGCATAGACTGGATAATTTGTTTATCCCGTCTATAGAAACAATCTTGTAATATTACGAGGTTGTAATAATCAAAACATATTTAGCTCTATCAAATAAAGTTTTCACGAGATTAATACAAGAGTGCTCAATACCGAAGTAGGACAAGATATACTTTTATTTGTTTTACATAAGCATTAATCTGTTGCTACACAGTCATGAGCATGTTTCGGTTATTAGTAACTAGAGACCTCTTCAGGCGATATACAAAAGCTTAGTCAGCGACTAAGATTTGTATAAGCAATATCGCCTGTAGAGGTCTCTAATTACTGGCTGAGGGAAACATACTCATGAATTTGTAGCTAAATATTAATTCTTATGTAAAACAAATAAAAAGAATATATATAAATATATATATATATATATATGTTTGTTTTATCGTTATTTCCATGGCAAGTGCTCGTCTGAGCTCTAATCTCTGGCCCCCGCTCGACAATCTTTCATGAAAAACACCCGTCTATCTGAAACCACTGTACATAATTTTCTCATCTCTTTATCTGTGCCTAAATCAAAACGTAGATTCCATGAACAAAGCTTCTTTCTTAGAACTGCACACCTGTGGAACTCTCTCCCATTTGCCTGCTTCCCAGCTGACTACAACTTAGTTGTTTTCAAGTCCAACATAAACAAATTCTTGATGAACCGCCCCTTAAGTAACCAATTTACTAAATACCTATTACTAACGATTGCAATATTATCCCATTGACTAGTGTACACTCAATAACCCTTAACTCGAGTTGAATGCATGAGAAACTATTACGGCAGCGAAGTACTGCCAACAAATGGATTAAATGCATCAGAAACTTCGACAAAAACACCCAGCATTATTAAACAGAAAATCGTAGTGTCGTCAGCTACGAATGATCTTAGAATATGATTTGGGAGATCATTGATGTAGATCAGTAAGAGAGTTGGGCTCAGGATGGACCCCTGAAAGACTCTAGCATTAATACTATGAGCTTCTGATTTCTGCCCATCAACCACTACTCTTATGGCCCTATCCACAGAAATCGACAGAAATGATTTAATAATTGAGAAGATACTCCCATCTCTGTCTAGCTAAAGATTTTGATGAGTAGACATTTATGCCAATCAAAGGTCTTTAATATGTCAAGAGCAATTGCTCTAGAGAGATTCGCTAATCCTATAAGATATAACTGCTGTTAATCTAGCAGAACGGAAACCATATCATATATCACTGAGGAGGTATTTTGCTGAGTTGGCTGACTACTTCTCTATTTAACACAGATGTCAGCAACTTACTCATGGCGCACAGGAGACATTGGTCTGTACTGAGAGGGGGATGACCGATCACCTTAGTTTAAAAACTAAGAAACTACAACTGGCATGTAGATAAATCCATATATTATAATCGAACAGTGTAATTGTAACAATCACCGCCATGAAAAAACGTTAAACTCATTTCATCACTTTGTGTTATAATTAAATACACTGTAGTTTATATTTTTTCGGGAGCTGGCGGGAGATCCTTTACCGAATCAGTTCTGGCTTTGTGTTATACTTCTACCGAGCAACGCCGGTACACAGCTCCTACGAGTATATTTACTAAAGGGCTGCCATAAAACTGATGGTGTGTAATATAATTGCATGTTATAATCTTAGCTTAACGCATGATTCAAATCGATGGTGTCTAAACCTGTGATATCTGCATAACCTGGCGAAGTGTAATTTGACGCCAAAGGTTTATGGATTATTCAAACTCTTCTTTGGATCTTGTATTTGCACAGCGACAGAAATCTCCCGACTTGATAACAAGAAGATGTGTGCTGGCACCTCCATGTCTTTTGCTTCTGTCCCTGAACTTTAGATGTAATTATCTCCACAGACAACAACACTGAATATTTTTACACATAAATCGTCATTTCTTCCACTGTTGTTGGATTTGATTTCTAATTCGTTTCATTTTCTTTCCCCAAAAAAAATGGCGGCATCCTGTTGAGCTATTTAAATTTTTGCGGCACACCTACCACAAAAATATTTTCTACTCATAAAGTCTTTTTGCAATTAAATAATAAAAATAAAGGCCATATAAAGAAAAGTTTTATTCACATGAATTAAGCTTATCTTGTATTCAGTACCTGATGTAGAATAATAATAATGAATGATAATAGCTTAACAATTTTATTATCAAAAAATTAAAAATATCCAGCCATTTAAACAAATGATTTAATGCACATTTTATTTTTGGATTTTTTTTTATATTTTAGCGTTAACATCCTGTAAGTAATAATGTGTGAGTTAGTATTTATTAATCCCAAAATCTCCTGTTATATACATGTCACTAAAGAGGTTATTTTTGCTGGGGTGGATATAACGATGTGAAAGCTGTTTTTCACCTAAAACAACTTGTAACTTCCACCTATAAACTCTTCGGTGCACACCATTCCGCGGCACATCAATGTGCCACGGCACAGTGGTTGGGAACCACTACTGTAAACAATCTGATCTATGGTGAAAAATGTTAGTTATTTATTCTATAACATCGTCACAATGACTTTATTTGAATTCGCACATGTGTATCATGTCTCGGTTATGTTAAAAACATTTGGAGGGTGCTGGCAATGGTCCTGTTGTCATAACTTTGATCGATAGAGGGCATGAGTTGTACAGCGATGCACCTCTGATCTCGTTCGTTGACCATTGTGTCATTTTAAGACATGATAGAGGACTATTATCGCTCTTGGGATTTGTAGACACCTGGCCAACTAGTAGATGGTCTGCAACAAAAACAGAAAACCGTTTTTTATCAAACGGAAATGGAATAATATCGTCTTTGCAAGTGCTAAAATTTTATCATTCCATCCTGTATATAACAGTCTTGACAGCAGTTAAATAGCGTAACGGTTAGAAGCAGTGACTATGACTTAAGCGGTCAAGTTTCAATCCTGACCTAATACTCGCATGCACATGTCTTAGTTTCTGTATGAATGCGTGTTTTACGACTGGGCAACGTCTGAGAGGTACGGCTGAGAGGTAATTAATGTGACATAAACATAACTTTTTGGCGAAGAAGCATTTAATAGATATTCATCAGGTTTTCACTAGTTCAGTGTTTAACACATGGACTTAAGCTTGTGTGACATTTGTAGTATTGTTCTTGAAGTAATGGTGAGGTGTGACCGTTGGGATATGTGAACACGCGTGTCCGTTTAATATTCGTTAATTCCTGAGAATTCTGACGCTTTCATCATGCTGAAAAGTAAAATCTGATTTTTCAACACGGAAATATTTTAGCTTTTCCAGACATTATGGTGCATAAACCTTCCATGTTATTGCTTATTGCTTTTAATCAGACATTCCCATGTGTTGAATGCATTTGCATGTTAGACGCCATATTTACGGCTAGTATCTATACTGGAATGATTTGATGATTACAGGCGATGATTATTTAAAACAATGATTTATTAACTACACAACAATCATCGGCTATGGGTTAAAGCATAGTATCCCAGGATATAACCTAATCAGCCCATTAGGAATAACAGTTATATTCCTGTTTTTATGTGACCACCTCTATGGGAGCGTTCAGCAGGCTTACTCCGAAAGAAGAAGTTTCTAGGGAATATCAAATTTATAAGCGGTGCCCAGTTACATATGAATCCAGTTCAGATGTTGTATTATTGGGGTTGTATATAACGAGTGTATATACGTGCGTTCATGAACGTCTAGTCTATATAAATAAACGTGTGTGTGAAACCGATGCTCGTGTATCGTCTAGTGTTTATAAGTGTTTGTTGTGGATGCGTGTTTACAAATATTCAAACAGAGTTCACGTAACAAGGACAATGTGATAATCATTAGTTCGGGACGGGTACAACAAAGGTGTCCCATAAGCACATAATGGCTCTTTGATAGCGGATTACGAAACTTGGGCTGTGGCTCCCTTCGTCTCTTATACATTTCAAGAAAACATTTCACTGTGAAGCAGTAAAAACAGGACTTCTTTTGTTCTTCTTCGTTTATTCTCATTTTAAGAGTTAGATGTTTCCTTCTGGGATTTACAACGCTTTCTCCCCCCTTAGTCCTTACATCGTCTCTTAGTTAGCTTAGTCGAATGCTTCCACAGCTGACAAAGTCAACCTCCTCTCGTGGACGGCTCCTTCGCTCTCCCGTCTTACTTGTATCTCTAGTTTATCTATCAAAACCTACCCTTTCTTTGTTCCCAGGTCAATTCCATTGTTTATTGTTTATAAAATTGAATTTCTAAATCTATTTTATTGCATAAATATCTCTGTAATATTAATAATGAGATATCTACTGAAGCGATAAAACGATCCCACGATTTTTTCAGCAGGCTTAGCAACAGATTTGACGCATTTCATCTAAGATCAGGAGTAAATGGCAGACCCAGAAGCTTGCCAAATCATGGAGCCTTCGCAAGATGAGAGCCATCCATTTAAATTGATGCCAGACGTGGATCAGGGCGTTGATGACGGAAAGATATAAGCTTGGTTTTAGATGCATCAAAAGTAACCAGCCACCTCTCTCCTCACTGCACCACGTGATCAAGACCTGAAGAGAGAGAATCAGAGAGAACTTGGTCATTTACGGCTTTTGAAGTGTTGCCATAGATGTAGTGTCGTCAGCATAAATGTCTACGAATGATCTTAGCGTATGATTTGGGAGATCATTGATGTAGATCAGGAAGAGAGTTGGGCTCAGGATGGACCTCTGAGAGATTCCAGCACTAATATTGAGCTTCTGATTTCAGCCATCAACCAGTACTCTTATGAAACTATCAGAAAGAAATGATTTAATAATTGAAAATATATGGTCCAACTGGAAACCAAGCCGCTGCTCAGCTACTTTGGACTTGGACTTTGCATAAAACTCTCTCGCGTTCTTTATTACTCCTTTATAGTGTTTGCTGGCAGTCCTAAAGGCGGTTTAGTCTCAGTACATCTATTACGTTTGAAGCAATGGAAATAGTGATTTCTCTGCGCAATGGCGGTAGCAAATACTGGAAAGAACCACGGCTGGCTGTTAAGTTTTTGCTGGAATTTTTTTTGGGGGGGGGTATGAATCGGTCTATATCTACAATTAACCATTCCACCAGGTTAGATACTATGGAGGACACGTTCTTTTTAAACATGGAACGTAGAGGTAGATCTGGCATAAATGTACGAAAATTGTCCCAGTCAGCCATAGAGTATCGATATACTGTAAGATAAAGAGGTATGACGGAAGACTTATTACATTTTATTTTTATCTTAACTGATACAACAGCGTGGTCGGAAAATCCCAGTAGGGACAAAACAGAATATGAACATAGTTCAGAACAAGTTGTGAGAAAAAGGTCTAGGAGACTTGCATACTGACCATCACTGTCGAGCACACAGGTGGGTTCGTGAACAATCTGAGTTAGGTCATAAGTAATGGAGAAATCGTGACAGAACCTCCCATCACTATTCGTCTTGTTTGAGTGGGCTAACCATTTCACATTGTGAACAATGAAGTCTCCACAGACGTTAATGTTAGCCGAAGGATGAGCAGACAGGATGTGGTTAATTTTCTTAGATATGCTCTTAAAGATAATAACTGCCGTTATGGGTGCGATAGAGGTCAAATATAAACGCAAGCAATTAGGTTTTAGATATAAATCATAATCACGTTTGATGCGACAGTTCCTATTAGATCATTGAAATTAAGAAACGTTGAATGTGGGAGAACTAAAATAGCTTACCATTTGAAAATTCTGTTCTTTTATTTTTGCATTGTTTCCAGTGCAATTCGAAAGCACATATAGGGCAATTTAGGGTCTTCTTTGGAGATGTTCCTGCCACATGGAAATCCATCTCTAATATAGGCACATATTCTATGCTCATGGCGATCTTGGGAGTCAGATTCGGATGTTAAATTTTTTACCGCTTTTCTGAAAAAAGCTTTTATCTTTACGTGCCAAATCAAACGTAATTAGCTAAACTGATGCGGCTATATTAGACGATGATGACGTCTATATTAGACGGCGATGAAGATAATGATGACAACCAGAAACAATGTGGATTCCTTGACGAATAAGTAAGCATACGGGAATTAACTTTTTAATAAAACATCAGAGTCACATCTCTTTAGTTAGTAAATTAAATGGCTGGAAAACCACCACCAAAATATGCTACTATTTAGGGTCAAAGAGTGAATATTACTAAAGTTTGGGGAAAATGTGCATTTATATCGTACCCCAGACGATTAGTGATAAATGAACAACATGGATCCACTAGGATTCGAACTCAGCACAGTCGCAAGAATATCCATTAATCCCATCATGAACCTGCTTACCGTAGGGATAATTTCCAGGCGTTGAATAACTCCGAAAATAGTTTATATAGAGAGACAAGCCAGTCAGCCAAGCGATCATTCCCGGTGGCTGTGAGCTGTAGTTAATTCGACATTATCTACACTCTTTCATAAAAACAGTTATTTTTACTTCACAGAAGCTCACTTGAAGGGGATGAGATTATTTTTTTATTCTCTCTCACTCACTCTCTCTCTCTCTCTCTCTCTCTCTTTCTCTCTCCCTCCCTCCCTTCTGTTTTTGTGGAGCAGAGCTGCCATGGAGGGACAGAATGTTATTAAAAGCTGCCCCAGTGGCCAAGCCTCGTTTCTTTTGACGAAGCAATACGCTGTAAGCACGGTTTTTTCGTACACCAGTAGGTAAATAGGGAATAGCTTCCAGTTCAAAGCGTTCGATTTCTAAACTTGGGATGACTCAAGCGAATAATAAATGGTAAACTCAATGGATGTAATTATAAACGTGGAAGATATCTAAATAGCAAATACCAGTCAGGATTAAATCGATGCCACAAAATGATTGATTTTTTAAAACTTTGTTAGTTACATACATCATACATTTAAGTATATACATCGAAATAAATCTCTTAACGAATACAAAAAATGCAATGCAACGTACTTTATCTTTCTCTCTGTCTTTTACTCTTTTGTTCTTTCTCTCTCTCTCTCTCTCTCTCTCTCACTCTCTCTCTCTCTTTCCGAAAACACACACACATACACAGACATATATATATATATATATATATATATATATATATATATATATATATATATATATATATATATATATATATATAGTCTGGGAAGTTTTTTAACCTTTAACACTATATAAAATATAATAAAATTTTGTTTCTTTTAATTTTTGTTAGAAAATTATTTTGTCAGTAAGTCATTTAATTAACTACAATCGCTTAATTAACTTGATTTTTCTCATTCACAATAGTCCTAATGCTCAGGAACCATCAGTTCTTTACCGTGAAACACTGTTTCGGCTATTTGAAACAAAACAGTATGTTAAATTATGACTTCCCAACAGTGTGGAGCAAACACCACCTTCGTTAAATAAAAAAATGTATATATATATATATATATATATATATATATATATATATATATATATATGTATATATATATATATATATATATATATATATATATATATATATATATATATAGGGTGACCTAAAAAAAACAGAGGACATTCTATTGTTTTTCTGAGCATTTTACAGTCAACGGAGAAAAAAGGCCAAAGGCCCTAGTGTTTTGATGTGATGTTTTGAATATAATAAACTAGTTATGACCAAAGTTTCATTTCATTCGGACTAAACACTAAGATACGAGGCCTAATTATAGTTGGGGCCCGTTTTTGGTGTCACCCTATATATATATATATATATATATATATATATATATATATATATATATATATATATATATATATATATATATATACATATATATATATATATATATAAATTGGTCAAAGGGGAAATTATTCTCAACTCGTATTTAAACAAATTATTCGTATAAACAATTGAATTCCTTCTAAACGTATCGCAAAAACAAAACAAATAAAATAACATCTACGTAAATCGCGATATGTCCAAACAGTCGTGCGAGATGGTCTACTTGTAAGAGTTTAGGCTTTTACCATGAGGTTCCGATTTCGACTCTCGCTAGATTCAACCACTCTGATGAGTTGTAGATGACAAAACACGTGTCACTAGATAGTTATATTTAAAAAAAAAAACAATATATATATACCGCTGATCCTTTGGGGGTACCAAATTGGTCAAAGGGAAAATTATTCCCAATTCAATTTTAGGTAAAAATGAACTTTCGTATAAATAATTGAATTTATTTAATTCATTCAAAATGTATCGCAAAAAAAACAAATAAAATAACACATATATATATATATATATATATATATATATATCAAAGGTTTCCATACCAATTGATTTGTTGGATAACATTATTCTGAAGTATATATATATATATATATATATATATATATATATATATATATATATATATATATATATATATATATATATATTAGCAAAAGTACCCGTCGTTTACTGGGTTATAAAACAGCCCACAGAAAATGGACTCTGATTTATGAAAGTATGATAGGTTATGAAAAGGGTTGTAAATTTGGGTCGAATTTGGGGGTATCAAAACCAAAGCAACATATGATGAAAATAAAATTAAAATAGGTAAACCCCATAATTTAATATACCATACCTGTTCACACTGAAACACTTATTACAATATTCTGTTGATCTATATTGAAAAACCTTGTTAAACTTTGTGACATATTTCCATTCTATGGAGATCAGGTGCGAACGAACACCCCATAATTTTATTATACCATATTTCTTCAAACAGAAACATAATTATCAAAGTATACTTACACACATAGATATGAAAAGTCTTTATTAAAGTGTGTGCCTATTTCCATTCTATGGAGGCCAGGCGCGAACGCAGACTCCACAATTTTATTATACCATCCCTATTTAAGTTAAAAAAATACCTATCAAAGTATGCTTATGTACATCTATATCAAAAACACTTGTAAACGTTTTTTTTTTTTAATTTTTTATTTCCATACTTTGTTGACCAGGCGCGAACGCAGACCCCACAATTTTAATGAACCACTGTTCTGCCAGATCAAACATACCCATTCCTCTGTCTCGATACATCTTCTATCATTATATGCAATCAGTTTTTTAAAATAGTCAACCATATAGGAGCCTATTCGTGACCAGACACACACACACACACACACACTCAGCTTTATACATATATATATATATATATATATATATATATATATATATATATATATATATATACTTCATAATAATGTTATCCACAAATGAAATGGTATGGAAACCTGTGATTATTGGTCTTACAAAATATTATTGGCAGTAATATTCTATCAGGACAATTCCCATCTAAATAAAAATTGCTCAATATACTAGATAGAGCAAATAAATCAACTTTTAGTCATTCAATAAATTTTAAAACTTTAAGACGTGAAGTGGTTAAATTTCAAATCAAAAAGATTTTTATTATTCTATTTAAGATTAAGAATACATTTGAAATATTATAACTCCTTATCCAATAGGATTTCGATGTCTACCATCTCTTCAGAGGAGAAAATAGTAGCAAATAATTATGATGGTTTACACCTTATTTGCTAAAGTCAGTAAGACGTGGAAAATCACAATTAAAACTTATTTCATTATTGCACTAAATTCTATTTCTCCTTGTTCTTTGTCCTTTCTTTCCTTCCCTTTCCTCTCCCTTTTCTTCTTTTTTCTTTTTTATTTCATTTTATGTTATTTTCTATATTTTATCTTCTCTTTTTTTCGCTACTTTATTATGCATAAGCATTTTCTTTTTATTCATTTATTTATTTATATCCATTTTTATTTTATTTTTTCATGTTAGTTCATTTTCTCTTCATTTCATGTTCTTTGCCTGTCTGCAGAAGACTATTTTGGAGTGGAATTTGAAGCTCATATTTAGATTTATATAAAAATATTAAGTTTATAAAATTATTTGTTTATGAATAAACATATCCACCGGACCTATGTAATGATTTATTTACCGGACTCATTTTATAAACAAAGAAAGATCCCGAAAAATATGCCTACTTCGGACTGTTACCTTGTGATATGGATTACTCAAAATAAAGATTGTATCCCATTACCTCACTTCTATCAAAGACCTTCACTTTGGATTTTATCATGCATTTTGGGTGTGATTTTCTATATCCTTTTCATTAACACTCCTTACTCTATCATATTCAAATGCTTGAAAAACCTTTGTGATTTTCTATGCCTTACTCACTTAATGTAATGTACGATTTTATTATGGAGCCTAAATATGTCTTTAATGAAGTTGTAAAGTTACATAATGTAGTGGTCGACATAATAAATTTGTATGTGGTAGAGAGGAAAAACTGCGCCGCTTTTTATTATAGATGTAATAGTCTTTTCTCTCTTTCCCCTTCTCTCTTTATTTCCCCTTTTCTGTATGCCTATCTATCCACCTCTTCCTTCCTCCCTATAACCAACCTGGATTTCTCGTCATCTTCTTTACTCCTTGACTTTATCTCAATATTTCGTCGCAACAACATTATAACTTCCCTTTTTTTTCTTTTTCTCCTTATTTTGTATTGATTTTTCTAATAAATACAAACATTAGTTGTGAATTTCTCATTGTGTAAATTAGATGCGAGTCTGAATATTTCAGATCGTTTAAGAATATTTCAGTTCGTTTAAGAATATTTCAGATCGTTTAAGAATATTTCAGTTCGTTTAAGAATATTTCAGATCGTTTAAGAATATTTCAGTTCGTTTAAGAATATTTCAGTTCGTTTAAGAATATTTCAGATCGTTTAAGAATATTTCAATTTGTTTAAGAATATTTCAGTTCGTTTAAGAATATTTCAGATCGTTTAAGAATATTTCAGATCGTTTAAGAATATTTCAGATCGTTTAAGAATATTTCAATTCGTTTAAGAATATTTCAATTCGTTTAAGAATATTTCTGTTCGTTTAAGAATATTTCAGTTCGTTTCAGAATATTTCTGTTCGTTTAAGAATATTTCTGTTCGTTTAAGAATATTTCAGGTCGTTTAAGAAAGCCCATTTTTGAATTGAAATAAATTTATTATGAGATTGGATAAAGTTCGTGTCATATTATCTCTTTTAACAATTAAGCATGCTCTGTTTCGTATTTAGCTTTTATACTAAGGATTTTCTACTGCCTTATTCTTTAAGACCAACATTCTCTTTCTTCAACTTCTTCCACTCTCTCTCTCTATATATATTATATATATGTATATATATATGCATAAATATATATATATATATATATATATATATATATATATATATATATATATATATATATATATATATGTTTGATTAATAATTCCTTGAGGGTCGAATGATCTAATATTCTGTTTTAGTGTAAACAGAAACTCGCCATATTGGCGAATTTAATAAGAAAATCGATTAAAAACGTTTTAAAAATTTATATATATATATATATATATATATATATATATATATATATATATATATATATATATGAGAGAGAGAGAGAGAAAATAAATTTAAACTGTAGGTTAAAATTTACAATTAAATTTATTGTTCGACTGAATACACCAAAATCCATTTTCAAAGTCCTTATTCCGCAGTTTCAAGCAATGCTAATCTTACTATTCTTCTCATCAGAGGACAGAAAGAAATTAGCGAATTATAATTGTAGCAAAGCTTTGCGATAATTATAATTTGCTGGTTAAGTCATTAAATGACAGTCATAACTTGCAAAAATATCCTTTAAAACAACGTGTGAAATATATTTAGGAAATGTTGAAAAAAAAAAAAAAACGGGAATAAATTTGCAGCTCGCATTAAGACTCTTTCAACGGTAATCCGAAAAGCAAAGGATAATTCTTTGGAAAGAATCCAATAGTCAAAATTTTAAATCCAATGGAGTAAAAGTAATCCGGGTGGAAAAAAGTTAATGTTGTTTTTAAGGACATGTAAATTTTTGCAATTTATGATAACATGCAGTTTCATTAAATGCTTTAACCAGCAAATTCTAGCTTTGCTCCAATTATAATTTGCAGTTTTTTTCTGTCCTCTGATAAAAAGAATAGCAAGAGTAGCATTCTCTGAAACTTCGCGGAATAAGGATTTTTAATATCTCCATTTTCTTTTATTAACATAATATCTCTCTCTCTCTCTCTCTCTTTCTCTCTCTCTCTCTCTATATATATATATATATATATATATATAGAGAGAGAGAGAGAGAGAGAGAGAGAGAGACAGAGAGAGACAGAGAGAGAAATAGAGAGAGAGAGAGAGTCCTGTTTAAAATCATAAGACCACTTAAGAAAGATAGCGTTTACGCATATTATCGAATTTTTAATCAAACAAATGGTTGAAACCATTGCCAAAAGGGAAAATATGATGGATAGAAATGGAATCTGCTTCATTCAAAAGCTTAACCTATATCTAATAATTATTTTTTAAAAAACAACAACAGCGGAGTTACTATCTTTAAAAGCATATCTGAGAAAATTGACCACGCCCTATCTGCTTATCCTTCAGCTAATATTCATGTCTGTGGAGACTTCAATGTCCACAATGTGGAATGGTTAACTCACTCAAACAAGACCGATGATGAGGGGAGGTTGTCATGATTTCTCCATTGCTTATGACCTCACTCAGATTGTTCACGAACCCACCCGTGTTCCCGATACTGACGGCCAGTATGCAAGTCTCCTAGACCTTCTTCTCACAACTTGCCCTGAACTGTGTTCAGCTTCTGTTCTGTCTCCACTTGAATCTTCCGACAACTCAGTTGGATTAGTTAAGATAAAAATTAAATGCAATAAGTCCACAGATGTACCTCTCCATCGTACAGTATATCGATACTCTATGGCTGACTGGGATAGCTTCCGCACATTTATATCAGATCTACCTCTGCGTTCCATGTTTAAAAAGGATGTGTCCTCTATAGTATCAGACCTGACAGAATGGTTTATTGTAGGTATAGACCATTTCATATCCTGGAAAAAATTCCAGCAAAAACCTAACAGCCAGCTGTGGTTCCCTCCGGAATGTGCTACTGCCATTGCGCATAGAAATCACTTTTTCCATTGCTTCCAACGTAATAGATGTACCGAGACTAAAGCCGCTTTCAGAACTGCCAGCAACCACTGTAAAAAAGTAATAAAGAACGCAAGAGAGTTGTATGCTCAGTCCGTCAAAGTAGCTGAGCATCGGCTTGGTTCCCACCAGTTTTGGAAAATAGCAAACAGAATCCTGAATAAAAGCGTATGCTCTATCCCAACTCTCATCAATGGACCTGAGGTAATCCTGTCAGCATCAGACAAAGCCAAACTCTTTGCCAAGAACTTTGCAGCTAATTCTAACCTTTGCGACCAAGGCTGCCAGCCTTCAATATTTCTTCCTGTATCAGAAATCATGCTATGTGATATACAAATATCTGTACGTGATGTTGCCAAGCTAATCAAAAACCTTGATTCCAGTAAAGCAACCGGCCCTGACGGTATTCAAATTATAATACTCAAAAGACTTCAACCAGAACTTGCGCCCATCCTTACGAAACAGTTTAAACGTTGTCTTAAGGAGAATTGCTTCCCGTCACCCTGGAAAATCTCATCAGTATGCCCCGTATTTAAGAATTCAGATGATCGCTCATCTCCCTCACAGTACAGGCCAATAAGTCTCCTGTGCGTTATGAGTAAGTTGCTAGAATCTGTGTTAAATACAGAAGTAATCAACCATCTCAGCAAAAAATAACCTTCTTAGTGACACGCAATATGGTTTTTGTTCTGCTAGATCTACAGCAGATGTGCTTACAGTTATATCTCATAGGATTAGCGAATCTCTCGACAGGGGCTACCTTTCTAGGGAAATTGCTCTTGACATATCAAAGGCTTTTGATAGAGTATAGCATAAAGGTTTACTTCACAAGATCTCCAGCAATGGTATAGCTGAAAATATATTCTCACTTATTAAATCATTTCTCTCTGATAGGTTCATAAGAGTAGTAGTTGATGGGCAGAAATCAGAAGCTCTTAGTATTAATGCTGGAGTCCCTCAAGTGTCCATCCTGGGCCCAACTCTCTTCCTGATCTATATTAATGATCTTCCAAATCACATCCTTACATCATTCGTAGACATCTATGCTGATGACACTACTATCTATGGCAGCACATCTAAGAGCATAAACGACCAAGTTCTCTCTTATTCTCTCTCCTCTGATCTTGAACAAGTGGTACAATGGGGAAAGAGGCGGCTTGTTACTTTTAATGCATCTAAAACCAAGCTTTTATCTTTACATCATCAACGTTCTGATCCCCATTTGGCATCAATTAAAATGAATGGCTCTCGTCTTGGGGAGGCCTCATGTTTTGACAAGCTTCTGGGCTTGACCTTTACTCCTGATCTTAAATGGAACACATACATTAAATCCGTTGCCAAGGCCGCTAGAAAAGTGGTAGGATCCCTCTATCGATCCAGTAGATATCTCACTGCTGATGCAATTCTCTACCTATATAAGAGCCAGGTACGTCCAAGGATTGAGTACTGTTGCCACATCTGAGCAGGAGCTACTAGAAAGGACTTATCCTGTCTTGATAGAGTTTAAAATAGTCTTCGTAGCCTTGTGGGGGATGTACTTTTCTCTTCCATGCAACCTTTTTCTCACTGAAGAAGAGATGTTGCGAGTTTATCTCTGCTTTATCGTTATTTTCATGACAAGTGCTCGGCTGAGCTCCATTCTGTGGTCGCCCCCCGCCAAACTTTCACAAGAAACACTCGTCTGGCAGAAATCACTATCACTAATTTCCCCCACTCTTTATCTGTGCCTAAACGTAGATTCCATGAGCGAACCTTCTTTCTTAGAACTGCACACTTATGGAATTGTCTTCCGTTTTTCTGCTTTCCGGCTGACTACAATATGGTTGTCTTCAAGTCTAACGTAAACAAGTTTTTGATGAGCCGTTCCATATGTTAACAAATTTACCGAATCTCCATTACTTACGTTTAATATATTGTCCAATTTCTACTGTACACTCTTTAACCATTATCCTCGTGTGGCCTCTTGGCCTTGATAAGTGCTGATGCCTATCTACAAAAAATGGTGGTTTGGTAAGTTCTTTTTAAGGTTAACATCTTTAAGTACGTGACTAAATATGCAGCAATAACATAATTTTGAAGACTTGTTAGTCGCAATACGAAACATATTGTAATGGATATCGTTTGACTAGTAATAAATAACAAATCAAGAAAACGTGATGTTTGGAACTTGGAGAATTATAATACTAGATTATATATATAAATGTCCCCTACAAGGCTCATGTAAAATTAAAAATGTTATCTATAGCTGCACAGTATCAAAAACTCCAAATATACAAGAACCTATCAACAGCCATAACTCAACTACCAGATTAAATAATAACACCAACTTAAATCAATCTACCGATCAATTATTAACCAACCCACCACATTATAATCCAACAATAGACCTAACGGAAAATAATCATAATAATCAAGAGGTAATATATATTGGTTCCACATCTGGCCCAATAAAACATAGAATTTCAACGCACAAACATTCTTTTAAAAATAACTCTCTATCAAACCAAACTACTCTATCCAACTATATTTGGCAACTAAAAAATAGCAATATTTCTTTCAACTTAAAATGGCAAATAATTGAGACTTGCAAATCATATAAACCAGGAGATAAATTTTGTACATTATGTGCAAAAGAAACCCTAAAAATTTTAAAATATGAAGATATAAAAAGCACAACCAAACTAGTAAATTCAAGACACGAGCTTCTATCGTGTAATTATAAACGTTGGTTTAAATTTAATAAATATAAACCACCTTAAATTATTATAAATTACTCATTAGTAAAAATAGATTTTTTTTTTTTTTTTTTTTTTTTTAATAAATTAAGTTAAACCAATTACCGCCCTTAGACTCGTAAATCAAATAATAAATAAAGCCATGACAATTATCTCCCCTTAAAAACTTGCAAAAAAAAAAAAAAAAAAAAAAAAACCAACTCTCTCTCTATAGATATTAACTGTAGCGTCTCTAAATCAAAATACGCTAACGGAAACAATTTACTGCACGAGCGTCGCCCTTTTAAAATTCATCATTCAATAAAATAAAAAGCTATAGCAAACATCTAAATGACTACTTTAAATACAGTTCCTGATTTCAAAAAAAGAAAAACCAAAAGGTAATTATATATCTATATATTTTTAAATCAAATTTATTATGTAAATTCAAAAATATATATTTTTTCTCTACTCATTTCTATCTCTAACCTATACAAATTTTCTTATTAATTTTCTTATAAATTTTATATCCAAACCTTTTACTTCAATTTTTCAGATTCATCTGCCTTACTTTTAATGCTAGGTTTATTTTTGGTGTCTTTTCAATTCAATAGAAATCCTCCTAAATTTGCTGATGAGGAGACCGTGCTTACCAAAAAAACTATGTATAATTATTCTACGTGACTTCATGTATACCACAAATAAAAAGCACGGATTTCCGAAACGATCGTACAGATAATTGACTTTGTTGTTGTTCCTTCTTATGAAACTGATTTTTAATTTAATTAAATTTTGATTGTTAAATTTAAAAAATTTTAAAACTTTTAAATTATAAATCACATTACTTAATATTGAATTAGCTCTAGGACATTTAACTATCGAGCTTATTATATATCTAAATTACAACGAGCATTTCCTGTATTTTAATTAAACTAGTAATTTCACTATTACATTAAAATACACTTAGCTCTTTAGACTATTATTCTAATCTCCTTTAAATTATATATATATATATATATATATATATATATATATATATATATATATATATATATATATTAGACAAATTATATGTTAGACTAATTGACATTTGCAGGATAATTCTATTTTAATTTGGTTTTGTACGGACTTTTGGATTCAGCTCTTAATTAAATTCCTTACATCACAATTTATTCATTTCTGACTTGTGATGTATTTTATCAATGAATTTTGCCATTTTGTCTCTATTTGATATCAACGCTGGTGGCTCTCAAACATTTATCCCAATGTTCCTGAATTTTCCGAATTGTTGACATCTACATGGAAAACATAACTACATATGGCAGCACCTCGAATAGCACTGGTGACATATGAGGGTCGGTCTAAAAGTAAAGCCTCCTTTTATTTTTAACTCAAAATTTGAAGAACTACGAAAGCGAGAGTAGTTTCATTAAAACGAGCGATATTTTGTGCTCCAGAATTTACTTATAGACATAGTCACTAACGTGCTCAATGCACTTGTGCCAGCGATAAACGCGCTTTGTCATACGAGGGCTGTTCCAAAAGTAAAGCTTCCTATTTTTTAAACAATAAGTTTAAGAACTACAAAAAGGAGGGTGGTGCCATTAAAACGAGTGAGCTTTTGTTCTTCAGAATTTAATTTTCTACATAGTCACCACCATCCTCTATGAACTTTTGCTAGGAATTCAATGATGCCTCTCCGCTTCTGGTGCTCAGGGTTGGTTTCTTTGAGTTTCACACCGTCAATATCTACAACAGAGAAATAACACTTTCAGGTTAAGAATGCATAAGTCCAGTTATCATAAAATGCGGTTTGTAATCCCCTTTAGTCCATTAGTGCGAAATAAAAAAAAATAGGAGGCATTATATTTGTGACGCCCTTTCATAGTTTTTGCTGAGTCTCTTTCTTTTAATTTGTAGGACGTATTATGATGAGGAATGTGACGTTACAATTAAGACTTTTAAAACGCATAAATACCGCCCTGTTATTTACCTCCCCTCGTTGAGAGCCAAATAGATAGATCCGAGTTAATACGTTCTAAAAGTACGGATCTCATGAAACCGATTTCGATTCAAGGACTGTAATTGGCATCTTGTTGTCAGTAGTCATTACACGCGCGAAACTTATATCTGCGCTATAAGAAAGGCAAAATCAAGATTTAAAAAATAACTTGAAAGTTTTGTGAGATTTGACGACTTGCTATCTCTACAGATAGCCGCAATATACTTGTAGTGTGTTACGAAGACAATAATAAATGTTTTTCGATTGAGTTGCTTGGGGCATCATAAAATGTTTTTATTGGACGGATTCATTATTGAATTCTGTATTATTTCTAGACGAAAAAGCAATCTGTCCTGTTTTTGTACGGAGGTGACAAGAAAAGTCATTAAATTGACGTAGATATTTTATTTCTAGAATTACCATAAATGAAACAGACATGGACAATTTCATAGAATCAGTAGCATAAGCCGACACGCATACACAAACTCACACCTCCATATATACGAGAGGCGTGCAATAAGTAATGCCCCTGACCCATTTCCCATAGCAGTAGAGCAACGAAACTTGGAACAGTTATTGGTCTTCCTCTACATAGGAACCACCCAGAGTTATGCATTTCTCCCATCGTTTGATGCAGCTCTGAAGACCGTTTTTGTAGAACACCGCAGGTTGGTCCTCCAACCACTACGTGACTTCAGAAATCAAGGCTGCATCATCTGGGAAACGCTTTCCTTTCAAAAATAACTTCATGGCTAGGAAAAGGTGAAAGTCAGAGGGTGCAAGGTCAAGATAGTAGGGAGGATGGGGGAGGATTTCATGGCCACACGCCCGTGCTTCTGATCTGACGACTTGCGAGTTGTGGACCGGAGCGTTGTCCTGCAGGAGAAAGTACCTTTGCTGATCTTGCCCCTCCTCTTGATTTTGATAGCTTCCCTTAATTTCCTCAGAAGTGAAGCATAATCGGCTCCTGTAATTGTGGTACCCTTTGCCAGGAAATCTGTCATCACTACTCCATCCTGGTCCCAGAAGACTGTGAGCATGACCTTGCCAGCGGATGTGCTGCACCCTTGCCTTCTTTGGAGGTGGTGAGTCCAAGTGCTTCCACTGCATTGACTGGGCTTTGGTCTCTGGATCATAGTGATGGACCCAGGTTTCATCCTGTGTAATCAGTCTTTTGAAAAACTTTGACTCATTTTCTTTGCACATTTTCAAATTCATCCTCGAGCACTCGACGCGTTCTCGCTTCTGGAATGGTGTGAGCAACCTAGGAATCCATCTGGCAGACACCTTATGCATATGCAAATAGTCATGAATGATAGTTTCCACAGACCCTGTACTAATCTTGACATCTTGGGATATTTGGCGAATAGTAATGCGCCGATCTTCCAAAATGACAGCCTCAACTTGACGGACAGATGCCTCATCAATGGCATATATATACAGATGCCTCATGATAAGAAACCTAAACTTCTACCACGGGACCACCTCGCTCGACTACTGAATATATATATATATATATATATATATATATATATATATATACGTATATATATATATATATATATATATATATATATATATATATACGGACAGATGCCTCTCAATGGCATATATATGCAGATGCCTCATCAATGGTATATATATATATATATATATATATATATCAATGATGAGGCATCTGTATATATATGCCATTGATGAGGCATCTGTTCGTATATATATATATATATATATATATATATATATATATATATATATATATATATATATATATATATATATATTTAAAGTGATGGTTGTGTAGTTCCAACGAGAGAAAAAATGTATATTTAAAAGAGTGTAGCCATCAACAATTGTGGGGTTTTTTTAAAGGTTTTCATCATATTTTTATTTTAAAATATTTTTATAACGCGTTTCGAGCTTAGGGTGTGCTCTCTTCAGATATTTCAACCTTTCACAGATCAAGTTAAGAGCTACATAAGGGACGACATCCATTTTCTCACTACCTTACCACATACAGTAGAAAACGGGACACTATTAGTTACATTTGACGTTAGTAGTTTATATAGTAATATACCCCATGAATTAGGAAAAGAAGCAATACTATTTTGGATCAACAGACACGCACAAACACTACATCCCAGATTCACAAAGCAATTCATTATCGATAGTATAGACATAATTCTAAATAATAATTCCTTCGAATTCAACAATACCAACTACATCCAAACACTAGGTACAGCAATGGGAACGAAAATGGCACCGACTTACGCAACCCTTACATTAGCCTACCTAGAAGAAACCCTATATAAAAAAATAGAACAAAAATTTGACCACAGCACTAAAATACTGTTTGTAGAATCATGGAAAAGGTACTTAGATGACTGCTTCATCCTATGGAAACCCACATGGGGGGACATCACAGACTTACACACCATACTCCAGAACCTACACCCAAAAATTAAATTCACCATAGAACAAAGCTCTACAGAATTACCTTTCCTAGACATACTGATAAAGATTAAAGACAATAACATTATCACAGACATTTACCGCAAACCTACAGACACCCAACAATACCTACACTTTAAAAGTCACCGCCCTAAAAGCTGCATAAAATCAATTCCCTACACCCTAGCACGTAGAATCTGCACCATAATCACGGACAATAACCTTCGAAAAATCCGACTCAATGAACTACGAATAAATTTAAGAAAAAGAAAATACCCATCACAACTTATAGACAAAGGGATCCAACTTGCGACAAATATACCAGTAGAAGATTTGAGAACCCCTAAAGAACGAAACAAAGAACAAATCCTAACATACGTCTCCACACACAACACAAACAACCCTGAACTTTTCACAGAGATAACGAAAAACCTCGTCCTACTTAACCAAAACAGCAAACTAAACAATTTCCTTAAAACAACAAAAATAATAAAAAGCAAACGCCAACCCAAAAACCTAAAACGCATTCTTACCTCATCCAAACTCAATCAAGACGCAACAAAAGGAGTCACAAAATGCAACAAACAACGATGTGGAGTCTGCAACATAATATTAGAGGGAAACACATACACATTTGCGAACCCCATACAAACATTCAAAATTAAAAAAAAACTAGATTGCACCTCAAAAAACGTAATCTATGTAATAAAATGTCCAGCATGCGATAAATCCTACATAGGCGCTACAAAAAACCTTAGTAATAGAGTAGCCCTACACCGATCCAACATCAAAATCGCGGAAAATAGACACCTACATGTATCACAACATATACACGCATGCAGTGGAGGCAGATTCGAGATAATGCCCATCTTCCAAACTGACAACTACTTCTACTTGCTAACTCAAGAAAAAAATTTCATAACAAAGTTTAACCCCGCCTTAAACGTCTCTCCATAATTATACACATAAATAGGCAAAACACAAAATACACTTACACGCATGCATGCTTGGGTAGGTGTGCACCCTCACACACGAAACAACAAAAAAGCACAATAAGGCACACGCACACTTTCGCGGGTGCGCGCGCCCACACCCAGTACAGTACCATTTCTCTTAACTAAACAAACAACTAGAAATTAAACGTATGTATGTGTGTGTGCGCGCGTGTGTGCGTGTGTATATGTGTATGTGCGTGGGTGTACACATATGATTGTGTATGCGTGTGTGTATAATTATATATCATCTGTTATCTATGCTACATCTTGTTTGTATGTATACGTGCACTTATGTTTGGGTGACCGAATCCATGTATGCATATGTGCATGGATTGGAAAGGAAACTTCAACCAATATATACATAAGGTGGGATGTATGAATATGTATGTGTGTGTGGGATTGTGAGTGCATGTGCCCATATATATATATATATATGGGTGGATGAGTGTATACACATCCGTATGTATGTGTGTGTATGTATGTATATATACATATGTATGCACATGTATGAGTGGGTAAATGTGTTCGTGTGAATATGGATATACGCGTATGTGTGAGCCCCTGCATATGTCTGTGTGTGCATGTGTGTGTGTATGTGTATGTGCCTACATAGTATGTGGAGGTTTGTGAGTGTATGTGCACATACATATATGTGTGTACATATATGTGTGTATGTGCGTGTATGTGTGTGTATATATATCTTCTACCTATTATTCTCCATCTTACTTGTGTGTGTGTGTGGGTGCGTGTACATATGTCTGAATGATTAAGCGCATATATACATGCGTGTTTTGGTTGGAAAAAAAAGTGTATATATATATATATATATATATATATATATATATATATATATATATATAAAATAAAAAATAAAAAAATAATTGTTAGCGGTGGATGTATGCGAGTACGTGTGTGAGTGTGTAGGTGGGTATGTATATGTGTATATATGTATGCTCCTACATATATTTCTATGTATGTACGTGTGTGTATGTGTGTGTGCCTGTGTGCGTGTGCATGTCTACATGTACATGAATATATATGTATGCGTATGGGATTGTGTGTGAGTGTATGCTATACATGGGGAAAGAAAGTCTTTAAAAAAGAACCCTAAAGAAGCCATAAAAACCTTCACCATATGGACTAAAAAACACTCTTTGAAACTAACTTTGACCGGTCACAGTGAAACACTTACAGTTGGAGACAGAACGTCTAAACACTGAACACACGCATCGCACCACTATGAAAAACATATTTAATATCAGCGGAGGCATATCCACAAACTCCCATTTTAAAGAAAAACTTTTTACGAAAATATCTGAAGAGAGCATACCCTAAGCTCGAAACGCGTTATAAAAATATTTTAAAATAAAAATATGATGAAAACCTTTAAAAAAAACCCACAATTGTTGATGGCTACACTCTTTTAAATATATATATATATATATATATATATATATATATATATATATATATATATATATATATATATATATATATAATAAGAAGAAGAATAAGAAGAAGAAAGTTTATTTGACGGGACTAAATAAATCTCATTGCAACACCCATACTTGACGTTCGCAGTGTAGTATCTGTACTGATGCTACACTTCACCTTTTCTCTCCGTATTTGATGCAGGAGAAATCCTTCATGGCTGAGACAATTTTTAATCTTTGTTCCTTTTTTTTATCATAAAGTTGTTTATTTATGTTTATTTGTTTATTTAAAATAAATATACATAATTGTAATATCCTATTCCATATATATTTTTTAATTATTGGAATTCTTTTGAGATGAGTGTTTTGTATATTTTATTTATTTGCGGACTATTTTCCTCATTTTTATAGTTGTTGTTTCACGACATTTTGAATACTCCTAAATACTCCTCTGGACTTCCTTAGGTTGTTAACCTACCCAAAGCCGGCCAGAGGATTAGTTGACCAAAACGTGGTGAGACGCCAACAACTATAGAAGTATTTACTGAAGACACGGTTGAAGATTCAACATTCCTATATCGTCGCAGTTAACAACTTGACGAAGGCCAGAGAAATAGTTAGTCGAAACGTCGTGAAACAACAACTATAAAGATGAGGATAATAGTCCGCAAATAAATAAATAAATTATGCTATTCAATGTTTATTGTAAGTGCGTTGTCATGGCAACGTGTTAAGAAGTTAATCTCATAAATTTTAACGAACCTGACTACAACTTGGATGTCTTCAAGTCCAATGTTAACAAATTCCGAATGAACCGCCCCCTTAAGTAAACACTTCATCAAATCTCCACACTAACGTAATGTACTTGCAATAACCCTTATCCCTGAGTGGCTTCCGGGCCTTGATAAGTGGTGACACTGTGTAAAAAAAAAATCCAAATAATTTCTATAGTGTTTATATAATAGCACGTAAGAATAAATAAAGCTATTTACTTATATTAATATTTTATTTCTTCAAAGACTTCAACAGCTACACAAACTATGTTAGTAAAAGAATGATCGAAACATGTTCATGTGTGTGTGTAACTTCTTGTCTTGCAAGCCGATGTATAACTACAACGTAAAATTCCATACCTTTCGTTGTGATCTACGTACATAGACACTGATCGATTTCAAATAAGTTTGTTTTTTTCCGGCTGAATGTATGTACAATTATTTTCCCAGTCCGTTTATAGCCGACAGACTGGAATAAAAACTGTGGCGTAAATTGATTCTAAAGGATTATGACGCTAAAGTCAGCACCCAAAAAAATGCAGAAACAACACAAGAAAGCTTTACGAGACAACGCTCTCGGCAAATCTCATTCGTCACTTTTAACGCAATGTTCACATTATATATATATATATATATATATATATATATATATATATATATATATATATATATATATATACTAGCAGACTGTCCGGCATTGCCCGGTCTTATTGCCCGATTTGACCTTTGAGAACTCTACCAAACTCCTCCGACAATTTTGGGTCTGAACACATGAAATTTTAGATATAGGTTCCTTGGACAAGGATCTAACTTTATAACTTAATTTGAGCCCAAAACAATAAATTTTCAGGGGTCATAATAGGGGTCAAAGTTAAAAAAACTTACCGTTTTTTTTGGGGGGGTGCTCAGTATAAACCTCCAAACACCTGGGCAACGCCGAGCGCCCATGCTAGTATATCTATAAAAGTGAATGTGTCTATCTGCGTGTGTCTGTGTACATTTCCATACGCAATAACTCTGTCAATTTTTAGTCTACAGACTCAAAATTTTATATACAGGTTACTGAGATTTGGGAAAATCGATGTGACTTCATTTCTGCCAGAAATTTGGCGATTAAGGGGTCAGAGTTCAACGATTTGACTTTTGAGAACTCTATTAAACTCCTCCAGCAATTTTGGGTCTAAAAACTTGAAATTTTAGATATAGGTTTCTTGGACATGGATCTAACTTAATAATTTACTTTGAGCCCAAAACAATAATTTTTAAGAGGTCATAATAGGGGTCAAAATTTAAAAAATTGACCGTTTTTTTTGTTTGTTTGTTTGTTTTTTTTTGCTCAGTATACATCTCCAAACACCCGGGCAATGCCGGGGTGAAATACTAATATATATATATATATATATATATATATATATATATATATATATATATATATATATATATATATATAAGAGGTGGGTGTAGTTTGCTTGAAGCATTGTATAGTATGTAGTTAAATGGAATTGTAGAAGGCGGTACAATGCAGAAGTAACGGAAAGACACAGGCTGAAGCAGGTGAGAAATTTATTAACACAACTTATAAATACATGTGTACATATTCATATTTCATATACGCAGTATATTTATATTTGAACAGTGGTTATCTGGGAAAGTCGGTCTGGTGGTATGTCCGTGTAATATAATATTTCTTATATTAAAGTCAAGTAAATATCTGACGAAGAGATCTTTCTCGAAATATATTACACGGACATACCACCAGACCGACTTTCCCAGGTAACCACTGTGCAAATATAAATATACTGCGTATATGAAATATTAATATGTACACATGTATTTATAAGTTGTATTAATCAATTTCTCACCTGCTTCAGCCTGTGTCTTTCCGTTACTTCTGCATTGTACCGCCTTCTACAATTCCATTTAAATATATATATATATATATATATATATATATATATATAGTATCGGCCATAATATAAGGAACGGAAAAATTTACAATTATTCATGTATATTTAAAAAATTAGTGCATGGATTTTTCTGAAATACTCAGAATAAACAAATAGAACCAATGTGTATAAACTAGTACCAAAAAAAAATACGATTCAATATTGAGAAATATTTTAGTTTAAAATTATATCTGTGGATTTATCCTGGCCAAAAGTTAAGGAACGAAATAGAAAACTTATTTTTAAGAGACTAAACTTTGCATAAAAATAGCTAGTTTTTAATATTGGAACTGCTGATAAGCACAACAAAGAAAAATGGCGTCACCGACTCGCAAAACTCTGTCTCTCCAAGAAAAAATAATTAATTTTAGATAATTACAAAGAAAAGAAATCAATTTCAACAATTTCTAATATCATTCGAAGATCAAAAAGTGTTGTTCATCGTGTGATAGCTCGATATAAGAATAAAAATACATTAGAAGCATCCCCTAAAACCGGCAGAGCCCCTAAAATGTCTCAAAGAGAAGATAGGATTATGGTAAGGCAGGCTCTTAGTGTCCGATTCAAATCTGCAACATCAATTTCTCGTGATTTTAATGAACAGACTGGGAAAAATATATCTAGAAAAACTGTTTCTCGACGGTTAGCAGCTGCCGGATTGCATGCCAGGGTGCCAGTATCTAAACTCTTCATCTCCAAGAAGAACAAAAATAGCCGTTTTAAGTTTGCCCATGAGCATGTCGTCTGGACTGATGAACAATGGGCTATGGTTCACTTCAGCGATGAATCCAAGTTCAATTTGTTTGGATCTGATGGAAAGAAGCATGTACGGCGTAAAGCAGGTGAACGATTATCCTCCAAATGTGTTCAAAAGACACTTAAATTCGGAGGGGGAAGTGTAATGGTGTGAGGTATGATATCCTCGGAAGGAGTTGGCCCTCTTGTTCGAATCTATGGTAGGGTTAATGCGGAGACTTATAAGCAGCTCCTTCAACAACATGCCATTAAGAGCTTACGCCTTTCACCTAATCAGCCAACCATTTTTATGCAAGATAACGCCCCTTGCCATAAAGCTAAAAAAGTGATGTTTCCTCGAGGAAGAAGAAATAAGAGTAATGGACTAGCTAGCGCAGAGTCCGGATCTGAATCCGATAGAAAATGTTTGGAAAATGATTGGAGAAAGAGCACATACGAGGAATCCCCAAAATCAAAATCATTTGTGGTATTTATTGAAGGAAGAGTGGGAAAAGATAAATCCTGAATTTGCAAAGAACTAATCCAGTCTTGTGGTCGAAGATGCAGTGAGGTCATAAAGAATAAAGGGATGTTCACTAAATATTGAATTAATTTATTTTATAAAACATTTGCATTAAAAAAAACATAAAGTTTCTATTTCGTTCCTTAACTTTTTGCCAGGATATATCCACAGATATAATTTAAAACTAAAATATTTCTCAATATTGAATCGTAATTTTATTTTATTCTATTTTTTGGGGGGTACTAGTTTATACACATTGGTTATATTTTATTCTGAGTATTTCAGAAAAATCCATGCTCTAATTTTTTAAATATACACGAATAATTGTTAATATTTTTCCGTTCCTTATATTATGGCCGATACTATATATATATATATATATATATATATATATATATATATATATATATATATATATATATATATATATAAACGGGTCTTTCCACAATTTTTTTTTATTTTTACTCAAAATGTTGAAGAGCTACAAATACGTGTCGGTATGATCAAAACGTGCATAGTCAATGTACTTGTGCAAGGAATTTAATGATGCATCTCTGAAATTGAATTTATAAGTTAAGAAGACTATATAACGTAGTTATTTTTTAATAAACACGGTAATTTTAATTAATAAACGGTAATTTTTCAAATATTCCAATCAGCAGGATCTCTCGTATGTAATGTAGATTTCTTTTCTCAGTGTAATTGCATAATGGATACATATATATATATATATATATATATATATATATATATATATATATATATATATATATATATATATATATATATATATTCGTATTATTTGAAATCTTCGGACTGCTGTTCGTCTATCGCTTGCGAAGATTACCGTGATCATGCAATTTTTCAGTGGGTTCGGAGATGGCTTGTTTGACCGATTCAAGCTCTGAAGTATTTTCCGCATGTTGGATACCGGTGGGATAATTCTGTCTCAGAGATGTTGATTGCTGTCTCTTTCTCTACCGTCCTTCATTGCGTACGAATTCAGCAATTATACCCCTTTTTGAGTTGCAGCACGTCAGAAACATGTCTTGGATTAGTTTTTTTTCTCTGAGTTAGATTAAAACTGAACTGTGGGGGAGACCAGATTGCCCTTAAACCGTTTTCGCTATCCTCCTGCGCATCTTTTTCCTTTGAGCAGTTCATCGTAAAGAGGCTGTTTTGGGAGCCTTGAATCAGGCATGCGGCATATATAAATTGACCAACGAACCTGGCACTCCTGAGGGAAGGTTTGAACGGGCTAAAACCTCTGTGACCGTTATCTTATCTTGCCACTTGAATTTCAACAATCTATGAAGACAAGTCATATGGAAATGGTTTTGATTCTTGGCATGTCTGGCATATACAGGCAAATAACCACAAACATACATAAGGATGGTAAAAATTTAAAAAAAAGTATACTTGGAATTTGGTCTGGAGCCAAATTCCTCTACGCTCCCACACAGTGGTTCAGAGACGTCCAAAGGCAGCAATAGCCTTGGCTATCCTGTAATCATCTTTATCGTCAATGTGTACTGCCCTTGACAGAATACTGCTCATGTAAGTGAACTTGTCCACAATTTTTAGGTTATTTCCACGAATTGAGATCTGGGGTTCAACTTACCTTTTTCCAGGAGCAGGCTGGTACATTACTTCGGTCTTCTTTAGATTAATAATCACAGCTAAATTGTCGCATGCCTTAAAAAAAACGATCAACAATTTATTGCATGTTTGGTTCTGTGTTGGTATTAGGGGCACAGGCATCAGCAACCAAAACGTCTTGTATGATGGTGTTTTTATCCTGGTGACAGTTTTTTTAGTTAAACAATTTGCTATCTGCCCGGTAGTTGATGCTTACTCCGGGATCTTTTGCATTGAATGTGTAAATTAACATCGCCGAGCATATCATGCGTTGGTGTAAGTACGTATTCCTGTTTGACATCACCATTGACTGGGAAGTCATCGAAAGTCTCTTCATTATCTATGACACGAGCCATCGTGCCATCATGAACTTGATGAGTGAAATGAATTTGTTAGAACATCCAAATTTTACCATGATTTTCCATAGAAGACCTGCCTGGTTTACAGTGTCACATACCTTAGTCAAATCGACAAATGTTGTATAAAGGTCCTCTTATTGTTCTTGAGATTTTTCCTGGAGTTGATGAGCAGCAACTACCATGTCAACTGTACTACGCCCCATACGAAAACTACATTAGCTTTCCGGGGGGAGGCTATTGTGTAGCAACCTTGTAAGAATTTTACCAGCTATGCTGAGAAAAAATATTCCTCTGTGGTTGTCACAGCTCTGTCTGTTTTCCTTCCTCTTGTAAATACGCTCTATGGACGCATTTTTGAATTCCTGGGGAATTAGGTCCTTCACGCAGAATGAAAGAAATAACTCACGTAGCTTTTGTGTCAATGTCGACCACCAGTTTTATATATCTCTGAGAGTATGCCATCAGAGGTTAGAGCTTTGCCACAAGAAAGCTGTTTTACATCTTTCTCAACTTCCTGAATGGTAGGCAACTCATCAAGAGTTTGGTTTGTTTCGATTTGAAGTACTCTTCTCAGCTGTCTAAAATATTTGCTCACTTTGTTATCAAAGTTATAATTCAGATACACACACTAAAATATACGAACCTAGTATAAATCCTCTATTTCAAGTAAACCACTTCCATAGTTATAACCCATTAAAGCATATGATTAAATAAGTATCCTTTTTCAATCACTTACCCTATATTCTTCCTGAGAGTTTAGTGACGCATATTGCACGCATATATTAAACCCACCATGACAGATATGCTATACACCTACCTTCATTATATAATAAAATCTATAATGGTCTCTACTGAACTCTCGTGTCAATTTTTAGTCTACAGACTTGAAACTATATATATCCATTCCAGGTCCCTGCTTCCCCAACTGTACTGACATACAGAATTTCAAGTGTAACGTGAACCGACATCTTGCTGCTCAAATCCGAACATAGTGCCCCAGTAGTTGCTGCCCCTGATAGTAGCCCCTTACACCAAAGTGGAAATGTGCCTTGTTTGAGGTGAAAATGTAATAAAAAAAATAAGGGATTTAGTCTTGTGAAACATGCGCTTTGGTCTTTAGTCGGTAGAAATAGCTGCTAATGAATTAAAATTGAAAAAATTGGAAGTGGACAGACGTAAGTTGATTTAAGGTGCTCTTGTACGCATGCGCAATAATACATTTATACATTAAATAAACATATATATCGTTAGTAGTAAACATTTCATAATCACAAATATGGTTATGTGGCATACATATTATTTTATTAGCTGTATGATACGTCTTACATGTGTTTCGTTGAATAGTATAGATGGATCAAAGAACTTATCAGCGACCCATATAAATCCATAAGAAAAATACTGTTTTTGAGTTATTTACAGTTGAGAAAGGAACATTCGATAGAATTATACTAGAAGTAAAACCTAAAATATATCATAAGTTATGAAATTACTCTGATTAAGTTATTTTTTGGTTTGAAAATCTAGTGATTACTTACATAATTCATTCTGTTCGATATTGACTCGTATAGATATCTCCGTCATTCTTTGTCAAGCCTCTTAACGTGACTACTTCTGAAACTGACTTTACTTTGGAAATCGACAACATTAGGCTAGAACACTGATCACATATAATAAGCTGTGGATTAGAAAGAATAGAGAAAATAATTTTGACTTTCTGCAGATTCTGCACAGGTTACCGATTTAGTTGGGCTCTATATGCTAAAAGACCTTAGCTAGTTGGTGGTTTAAATAGAGACGATGCTTTGTTTTTCTTTAACTTTAGTCTAAGAAATAAAAAGAGGGAAAAAAGGCTGCGAAATTTTAAAAATATCTATAAATAATTTTCTTGATTTGGTTAATTATACATATAAATATTCAATAAACCCAATCACAAATTACTATACGTAGATAATAGTAATTCTATTAAAAATAATTGTTCCTTCCATCTATTGAATAATTAATAAACTATCTAAGAATGAACAGCTACTCAATAAAAATATGGCATACTGTGATGAATTTCTATCTAAATTTTTATAAAGGAAAAATTAGTTTTAGTAGATCTAATAATTATGCCGACAAATTAGTTAATCATAAAATAGGGCTATGTGAAAGAAAATAAAACTAACAATATTAATGAAATTGAATTACCTAACGTAATTTTTAACTGGGTAATCTATCACAAACAATAAAATAAAGAAAAATAGAAGACGGTCTGCCATATGATTTATTCGCCATATAGTAAACATGTTCTCTCAAACATCCGAAAAGAAATTTAGAGCATAGAACATCATTATTCGGAACTTTTCCATTGATAGCAGATTAGGTAAACTTATCCATAAGAGTACAACTAAATTATCTTTCTCAGCTACAAAAACTAGCTGCTTCCATAATAGGATATAGAATAATATAATGTAATAATGATATATTAACACTAAAATACAAAGACATGTCGTCCACAAATGGCATTTGAACCATGTGATACCAATAGTAAAATAATTGTAACTGTAGAAATAAAAATAATTGCCCATAAAACAGAAACGGTTTTATTGTAAGTATGATATGAAAATGTGAAGTTGTTACTGTAAATAGTTCTAAAGCTTATGTCGGTTCTGCAAGCACCACATTCAAATAGGGATATAGTGTGATCGTTTAAAATCGAACCAAATGTAGAACCAGATAAATCTTCTATTACTTTATGTAGATATGTTAGGGATTTAGTCAGAAGTAGGATTAATTATCAACTAAAATTATCAATTCAAAATAAATACATTTCTAAAAAGAAAAATATATAACTTGCGCACCCTGGAATCCTTTCACATAGTCACGTCCAATAACAATTTGTTAAAGAAAAACAGAAAATGATCCAAGTCCAACGTAAACATGTTCTTAATGAGCCGTTCCCTTTAAATTTGCCAAATTTACTCTTCTAACGATTACTATATTTTTTTTTACTACTGTACACTCTTTAACCCTTATCCTCACGTGGCCTCTGGCCCTTGATAAGTGGTGATTCATTAAAAAAAAAGGTTCGTATACATAGAAAGAGATATATGCTATCCTATTTCAAACCTATGGAAAATATAGCTTAATAATTTCAAATATAATTCATATATTAGATCCAGAGAAAGTTATTTATCATATTAAGGGTCTTATATTATAATGAGAAGATAAGTGAAATTAATCTAATTAAGGTCTAATACAGTGTTTATGCATACATTAATCTGTAGAGAATAATGAATTGTTAAGGATTAAATATGGTGAATCATTAAATAAACAATGGTGTAAAGGATTCAAATACATGAAGAAAATAAGTAATATATATATATATATATATATATATATATATATATATATATATATATATATATAACCGACTTGAATTAATTATGAGATTTGAGATAATTTTCTCTTAGATCTAAGCAATTTTGTATACATCATTCAACCTAGTACACTTAATACAAGTACACTTTATCTACAAACCCTAATCTATTAACTTAAAATTTCGATGGGAATTAGATTCTGGGATCTATAGATGTTGAATTTTATGCAATAATTTGAATAAGATCCTTAGTCTGAAACTTATTATAGGCAATTAAAACTTATTATAGGCAAGTAAAACATTGTACAATATTCACATTTGCATATTTACATATGGCCAATAGAGATATTTACATATTTTATCGTGTCACATTGTATAGTAACCGTCCCCCCAACCGAACCTTACAACTGGATAGCAGTTGGTTCACATTTCCCACATGTGAGTCGCAGAATCTGTCATTGCTGAGACCAGTCATCTTATAACCATTGGTAATCAAACTTTGATCTTGGCCAGTCATTATAATCCTCTCCTGATCACATTAGTGAAATCTTTTTAGCATTCGACACGTTTAGTGATAAAAATGCTAAATCAAAAAGCCGTCCGCATAAATAATCAGATTCTACCTAATTTACACCATTAACGATTATTACACTATCACCTTACATTCATTAACCTTTGTTTTCGAGTGGCTTTCGGGCCTTGATAAGTTTGATTGGTTGGTTGTTTTACGGCATATCAACCCATTTCAGGTTATTTAATGCCGAATCCAACGATTCGGAAGAAAAAATTTTAATAGAATATATTTGTTGTTTTCAAGTCGGTTTCTATTTAACCCATAGTTGGGACCCTAACAGGTACTACCACTCCGGGTCAGAGTGGACCTGGAAGCAATGGCAATTAAAGGGTGGCTCCACTGCTGGGGCTTCACCACTGGATATAGTTTAAGGTCATATCAAGGACCACCTTGATAAGTGGAGACACACAAGTAAAAAAAAAAAAATAGTATGGGTAGAGGGTGGGGTTTGTAGTTTTTCATAGGAATTTGCGTGATAAAACGTTTATATCTTGCCTCATTCTATTAAGTAGAGATTGCTTACAAGTGAAATCACCTCAACGCCGTCCCACTATCACGACTATCACGACTATCACGACTGTGCGTATTTGCGCATGTAAACGTGCGTGTAAATCTTATGCCCTTCTTATACAACAGAGGTCGCTGACCCTTTCTAGTCTGCGTGATAAGTCAGTATAGTTTTCTATGATGCCGTCATGGATAGTACAAAGGCTTATGCAGCTTTTCGTGGTTGTTGATATGTTTTAAAGGTTCTGCGTGACAAGTCTCTACAACATCCCAATAATTTCTCTGGCATCAAGTGTGTCGAGTTTTTTTTTTTTTTAACAGTCATGCGTAGATTAGTGGAAAAGGTATTGAAACAAGATTATAAGTGGTTCGATCAGCTCATTTAAAAGGTTTTAAAAAAACCAACTTGTTATACTCAGTCATGGATATGCGAGTGACTTCAAAGACGTTTATTAATAAGCACGTTTCTTAGAAAAACAAATTATTTATTTATGTTTATAGTTTCTTCTCTTTAGTTTAACTATCTATTAGGCATACTTCTATTTATGCATATTGTGTATGATTGAGTAGCATTTATTGTGTATGATTGAGCAGCATGCAGAAGTGTGGAACGTTCTAGCACAAGCGTTGGTGTATCTAGAATTACAAAAGACTATCACAATGTTGGCGTTGAGAAAACAACAATGAAATCATTTATATATATATATATATATATATATATATATATATATATATATGATATTTTAATTCGTCCAGATTTCGTATATATTATTGTAAAATCGTGATTCCAAAGGTAAAAAAAATATTTGGGTGCTATCACTAGAATCGAAACCGAAAGCAAAACTGTAGCGTTCAAAGCTGGTGACGTTACCACTCTACTAACGTAACACGCATATGAATTGCTAAAAGTAAACTTAGATGAATGTACAAAATGTATAACGATTTTTTTTTTCAATTTTGTACTTCTTTTTGACCTCTTAAAAACTATTTTAACCGGCGAAAGACCCATAAAAGAACGGTCCATGAAGCATCCAATCATTTGAGGCCTCTAGCGCCGCTCTACGACTTTTAGTCTCGGAAGTAAACAGACAGACAGATATAATGTCTTTTACATATATATATATATATATATATATATATATATATATATATGTATATATATATATATATATATATATATATATCATGATTCTTTTAGGGATAAAAAATTTATATATATATATATATATATATATATATATATATATCATGATGAAAAATGTTTAAGATAAAGTCAACGGGGTGAAGAAAAGAGAAGAAAAATGGAGGAGTCCGCTGACCGGTTGCTTTCTCAAAGCTGTATCGATGTGTTTGTTTTGGGAAAAAAACGATTGAGAATCGAAAATATGTACAAATAAAATTACGTTGAGCTCCGTTATGTAGGGTGAGAAAAAGAAAAATATTTGGGGAAAGCGATTAAAATAAAGTAAATAAAGTAACGTTATTTTACTCGGAGATCCTTAAGACTAATCACGCTCAAACCCAAGAGGCATTCTCTCTGTTTACAAAGAGAAGGTTTTCTCAACCGAACGTCAACAGTTTCCAAGATCTTTAAATGGAATAATGAGTTCAGCAGGAACTCATTTTCAATCCTGAGTCGTGTTCACTCATTATTCGTGAGTTAGGGTTAAGGTTTAGTGAAAGGAGTTGCAGGGACGAGAACGTGTAACGAGTATGTGTATAATACCGGATGCAATTTTATTTAACACACAGGTTCATATAATGAAATAGACGTCGCTTTTTTTTCTTTTTGGAGGGTTATAAGGAAAACAGAACGCCGGAATAAGGTAACATGTATTACAAAAACATACAAAGAGATTAGTTCTGCTACAACATTTTGGCAGTCGGTACTTATATAAAATAAGAACGTATATTATCTCGGCTATTACCGGAAAATCACGAAAGTTTATTGTAATTCATTGGTAATTTTCGTAAATTAGCATTCTTAGAACTGAGATTATAATTTAATCATTAAACGTTCATATTTTCTTACCAAAGAAAACGGATACAATTCTGCATCCATCGTAAATGACACTTGGCAGCAAATACGATTTGTAGTAACAAATCAATCACTTCATGAGGTCAACACTTGACCTCTGTGTGAGATGCATGGATATTCGAATATTCCATTACAGTTCTATTTTATCTCTCACACGTTCAGTTATTAGAGAAGTTAAGAATATTAATTACCATTAGTTATTAAAGAAGTTAAGCATATTAATTACTCTTTCGCTTATTAGAGAAGTTAAGTATATTAATTCCCCTTAGTTATTAGAGAAGTTAAGAATATTAATTACTCTTTCGCTTATTGACTAGATAGTATATCTTTCTTTTGCTCTCTCTGGGTTCCAGGACAAGAATTCATCTAGTCTAATGGAGTATCCAGCTTAATGTTGTTACTCTAGTTAACATTACTGTTGCATAGGGGTGCATTTGGAAAGAGATGACGCGGGATTCATATTGGGCCAATACATATAACGGATATAACGATAGTGATGAGAGGGAGACATTTATACATATTACAGGTCTTGGAAGTTTCTTATAACATATATTGGCGAGGAGAGAGGGTGATATGGTGATAGATGCACAGTTCTTATATTTCTTGTAACACATACAGAGAGGAGAAGTGATACATATTCTTGGAAGGGTTACGCAATGAATCATAATAAGATGATTAACACATTACCTTTTGGGTGTTGAAAGATGACACGACAACAGTTTTACAAAAACACAAAGATATTTTATTCATTGGACCGGTCGAATGATGATGACGTCAGGAATTCACATTTGTATCTACATGGTTCCTTTTACCCCTTCGCCTCTAAGGGGACCCTCCTCTGACTATGTCAACTCTTGGCCGATCAACTATCTCCAACCGACTCTGCTGACTTTTCTGCCTCAACTGCCTTGATCTGACTAACTCTAACTCCTATATTGAGAATCCCCTCTTGCTATGACGTCAGAAGTGTGTTTCCCAAACGTGACCAATTCACGTAGCTATGCACACGTTTTTCCTAACATACTTTTGCCAACAAAGAATTCCCAACTAATCTATTTTTTAACCTAACCTATTTTTTAACAATGTATTTTTAATTTGTATTGTTTGTTCTTCAGTAAGCATTCACGTTCTTTCCTGTAGGTATTCAAGTTCTCTTAGTATTTTCTTTGCATATGTTTGGGCGGCATGTTTTTTCCCATAAACGCAATTCGAAATAAAGAATATTAGAGCATAAGATTGTTGCACCGAATTTAAGCGACATTGAGCGTGACCGGTAAAAGATGGGTGACTATTTGGAAATACAAGGCGCTCTGTGTCATCTCCTTTTACGACTGATGACTGCGTGTGAATTTGTATTCCCCATAAACTTCCATTGTTATTGGATGGTGATGAGTGGTATTACGAGTTATTCGATTCGAATATTATAGTGCGTCGCATAACAATAATTGTTTCATTCTGAAAGAATTGATTCAATATCAAGTTTTGTTTTTTTTTCGCTATCTTTGGTAACCCAGATTCCGCAAAGTTTTCTGGGCCTTACCACTTCTGTGCTGGCTTATGACAAATTGAAACCGGGTGTTTTATTTGTGAAGCCATCATTAGAAGATTGCCGTAAAGTATCAACCGGTTTGGCTTTTCAACTAGATATATTGCCTTCATCACAACTGATGAACTCTATTTAACACTACCCCCCCCCTGTATCGAAGAGAGTCTAACAGGTGAAACATCTTACCCCGGAGTAATATACGTCATAATCACGTTGACTCTTTTTTTTTTCTTTGTTTGTGTGTGTTGGGGGGGTATTTTCGTTTTATTTTCTTTTTGTTACATCATCACTAGAAGATTGTCGTACAGATGTGGCACTGTGTTGTTTGTTCGGTCCTCATTTCCCCTTTACTCATTCTCTCTTTCGGACGGCCAACATGGGGTAAGCACACACAAGTTTGTCTCTCCGCAAAAAGGGGATATCGTCTCTTCCCTAGCACTTGTTAAGAATAGGTAAGTACGGTAAAAATTTAATTGTTGTTTTAATTGTAATATATTGTTATCATATTGTCAATAAAATAAATAAGATTTTTTATATGTGCAATCTGTTTCGTTTTGTTTGATCTGCCTCGACATCAGGACGAGGTTTGCCACATTCCTAGCCAGAATTCAACTTCAACAAATCATCCCCTTAGAATATAGAAGCAGCCCAGAGAAAGCCACAAGCAATTCCACCTCTGCCTTTACTCTTTCAAAAAAGACTTTCTTGTAAGCATTGGGCGGTTACACTAGTGACCAACCATAGTGTTATAAAGAGACATTTATCTGGTTTGTTTTCCAACAAATCTTCCCTTTCCTTGATATATTACCTTACCCACTGTTGGGGAACTACATCTACCTTCTTTCATAGTACTAGAGAGAGATTAACGGGTGTTACTACTTGTCTAAGGGTGACCTAGAACTGTGCAAGGTAGGGACGTTCAGCTCCCTAAGGCATTATACATACCTGCTTGTGGGGAAAAAGATTCTAGAGTTCTAAAAGACTCACATGAAGACGGTAGAAAGTTACATCACCTTGAGCGTTGCGAAAATAAGACTGTCAAAATTATAACAGTAGTCCGGAGATTCAAATAATACAACAAAAGATGTAAATAGTTTATTATAAACAAAGAGGGATACCACACAAGTAGTGATATAATTTAAACAGTAGCTGAGGGGGAAAGCAATACAAGAGAGCTGAAATAGAGAGGAAGAAAATGTGAGCAGTAAGCGACTAATTTAGAACTTTGTCATTTTATAAATTATATTAAAATGGCTATGTAAACTCACATTTTTTCTAATTGAAACAATAAATCTCGAAATGAATTTCACGGTTCACACGTTGTCTGGTAGATGTTAATTCCTACGAATGCGAAAATGGGAAAAGGATGCCACATCTATTTTTGTAAATTGTCGCCCTGGAAAAGACGACATGATTCCGGTTCCGTTTGATGAAAACCGGTTTTCTTTTTTTGTTGTTGTTGTTGTTGTTGTTGTTGTTGTTGTTGTTGTTGTTGCAGACCATCTACTTGTTAGCCAGTTGTGTACGAATCTCAAGAGTGATAGAAGCGTTCTATTATATCTGAAAGTGACACAATATTCAACGAGTGAGGTCGGAGATGCTCCGCTGTACAAATCATGCTCTCTACCAAAGTTATGACAACATAACCATTGCCAGCACCCTCAAAATGCATCAGTGAATTGTCACAAATAAAATGGATGTGCCCAGGGTGATGAAAATAAAGTTTCCAACCATGGTTATGACTTTTGGTGTGGTTTCAAGTGAGGGCCACATCATGCCACCTCACATTTTCGAAGTCGTCTTGAAAGTCAACACCAAAGTGTACCTGGATGTGCTGAAGAGTGATGTGATCCCTTGGCGCAATCAGGTGGTCGTTGGCAGGCCCTGGGTATGGCAGCAGGACTCGGCGCCGACCCACAAATCCAAAGAAACCCAGGCGACTTTGTACCCTTTTCTCACTAGTCCCTCCTTCTCCTCCTACGACCTGTACCCGCTGGACTACTTCGTTTGGTCATATATCGAGAACATCACCAACATGACCTCCCACAACACAAAAATCAGCTTGATCGCCGCCATCCGTCAAGCTCTCGCCGGCGCATGTGGAAAAGGCATGCTCCCAGTTTGGGACCCATATCGAGGCGGTGATTGAGGCTTAAGGCAACTACATTGATTAGATGTCAGCTCTACTACATGATCAAGTTATCTGAATTTATTTTTTTTTTCAATAAGCCTTTTAAAATAAAGCTACAGTGTGGTTTTCTTTAGGGCAACACTTTCATCGTTCCAGCCTGTATAATTGAAAAGTATAAATACTTTTACAAGAACAATGGAATCGATTTCCAGGTTTGTCTGTTTATTTCTCCCAGGAATAAACTATTACTTATTGGCCATAAAAAATGGCACAGATATTGTTTATGGTTGGCATTTATTTTCTTCTTTCTTTATTATTTTCGCTTCTTTTCACTCGTCCCTAAGGCCGACACTATTTCAATTGCAATGTAAAACAACGTTTATCTTATTATCGGAAGTGTTACGTACAACGTTTTTATCTTATTATCGGCAGTGGTACATACAGCGGAACAAAACAACCGTTTCTTAAAATCTCAGCATACAGACAGAAGGGAGAAGGAAAAATAGTAAAAAAAGCAAAACGATTATTTAAATTAGATAAAAGTAAGCATTCTATGTTAGGAGCATTAATTGCTCTCTTAAGGAAAAGACATTGAACTGAGAAGAATTGTTATACATTAAAAATGGAATATCTTTTTATTTTTTACATTGATATATCAGGTTGACAAGAAAGTTTTCGAGGTGTGTTACTTTTCAATCCAGATCAACATATTTCGGCTCAAACAAAAGTTATTGATCCCAATAAGCACATAAAGAATCAACATACAAAGGTGTATTTATAATAGTAACGTAAAAATCTGGTGTTCTGATGGCGATGAAATCGCTGAAAGCGTTTTTGATATCGCTTAGCTTTTTGAAGCATTTCTAATACAGAAAGTTGTCGAGATGCTTGACAAAGTGGTAGTCGATAGGTGAGAAGTCTGGAAAGTATGGCGGATGAGGCAGAGTTTCGTAGTCCAATTCGTTCAACGTCTGCGGGGTCGGTTTAACAACGTAGGTCAGATATTGTCGTGGAGGAGAATTGGGACTTTTCTGTTGACTAATGCTGGGTGTTGTTGTTGAAGTTTCTCGTGCATTTCATCCATTTGTTGACAATACTTCTCCACCATAATGGTTTCGCCTGCATTCAAAAGGATGTGATGGATGAGACCGGTCTTCTTTTGGTGCAACTCTGGCTTCGGAAAGTGCCTTGGCGCTTCATCAGCATCTAAACACTGAGCCGAGGGGCGCTAGTTGTCGTAAAGAACCCTCTTTTTATCGCAAGTCACGACTCCGTTAAGAAACCTGTCGTTCTTGTTGCGTAAAAGAAAGAAAGATAACACTTCATAACGGCGTTTCTTTTGGTTGTCGTTCAATTCGTGAGGCACCTATTTATCAAGTTTTTAGTCTTTCGAATCTCTCTTAAGTGGTTGAAAATCGTCGTATACATTACGTTTAATTCAGAAGCAAGTTCTCGAACAGTTGTGCGTGGTTGACTTCGACTAATGCTCTTAATTGATCGTTGTCAACATCCGATGGCCGACCACTACGCTCATCTTCTTTAAGACTCTTATAGTCGCTATGAAATTTCTTAAAGCAGTACTGTGCTGTGCGTTCAGTAGTGGTTCTTGGGCCAAATGCTTCGTTTATATAGCGAGCTGTTTCAGCAGCTTTTCGGCCTAGCTTGGGTTGAAATGAGAAAATTTTGCGAATTTGTTTTGGGTTTTTTTTTTTCATCTTATATTCACTGTTCTAAAAATAAAACATAATTGTTTTAAAACGATTGTAATTTAAACGATTATAAACGGAAACTTATTTGAAAATACATCATTTGAAATCAAAATTTAAAATTCCGCAAGGACATTCTTCTAAACTTAACATACGAAAAAGGGTGCGGACATGCGCATGCAAATACTGAGAAAAAATATAAATGCCAAAAAAAACTATAAAAAGAGCGTGTACACATACCGACGAGAGCACGTTCGAGAGTATGTTCGAAATGAGGAAAGGTGGAAGAGAAAGATCACGATCACCGTTCATTCGGGAAAGTTCCCGAAAATAAATATCGTTGTTACTAAAAAGGAGTCGACTTATTATTTGTCTTATATTCTTGCAACGTACTCTGCTACAACGTGTTGCGTCTACGTGTGTAAACATGTGTAACATAGATAAAAATTAGTAAAAATAATTATATATATATGTGTGTGTGTGTGTGTGTGTGTGTGTGTGTGTGTGTGTGTGTGTGTGTGTGTGTGTGTGTGTATTATTTAGACTGTTCGGACTACTGCTCTAATCTTGAGTGTTACTTGCACAACTACGTGAGCTTCGATTTTCTTCATATTGTTATATTTGTAGCATATGCTAGCCATAATTGAAAAACACAGATGAAATATATTTACATTTAATTATTTATGAGGATAAATGGAAGATGTTAACGGAGTATTATAGTAGGACGCCCTTGTTCGTAAGCCTTATTTCTCTCTTCTTCATTCGCTCGACTACTATATTACAGATCGTTAAACGAATGTACTAGTTATTTTTTATTTATTATTTTGGGTTGCAGAACGTATTATTGGATAGACAAATATAATCTTTTGAAATCGTCACAATATTTTTTTTTTTACATTTTCACCCCAAACAAGGCGCATTGCCACTTTGATGTAGGGGGCTACTATCAGGGACATAAGCTACAGGGGGACTATGTAGGAGTTGGGCAGCAAGATGTTGTTTCGCGTTACACTTGAACTTCTGCGTGTCAGTACAGTTGGGGAAGCAGGAACCCGGAAGGGAATTCCAAAGTTTAACGGTTCTGGGGAAGAAACTACTCGAGTAGAAGGCTCTCTTACATCTAGGAATTTCAACTGGAAAGGGGTGGGAGTTAGCTGCTTGTCGGGTTTGTCGTGGGTATTTACGTCGAGGGTTTACAAGTGCTTGCAGTTCGTCAGAGGATTCACCGTTAAAGTACTTGTAGAACAGGCAGAGGGATGCTAAATTTCGTCGATAGGACAGAGGCTGAAGCTTAAATGACAGTTCAGAACCTATAAGGTTGGCGACTCTCTTTTGAATCCTGTCCAGAAGTGAGAGACTAGTAGTAGATGCACCAGCCCAAATATGACAACAATACTCCATACATGGTGGCCTTATAGAGGTAGAGGATACTTTCGGGCGTTAAGAGCTTTCTAGCACAGTAGAGAGAACATACCTTCTTCGCAGCGGTCCTGGCAATGCGCTCCATGTAATTGTTCCAACAACTGTTTCCTGTGAATGTTAGGCAGAGGAGTTTAAAAGATGTACTTTCAGATAAAGAGCCTTTGGCCATTGCTATTGGTGGTAGAGAAGGTTTCTTGCAGTTATTGAAGGAAACCAGTTTAGTTTTGGCAGCATTGAATGTGACTATCCGTTTTTGTCCCCATTCTACTAGATTGGAGGTCATCCTCTTGTGTTTCTGCCATTTCTTTGGATATGTGTTCATTTGTTTTCCTGTCGTATCTGTTATAGAGCGTGGTGTCATAAGCATATATACCCATCTCACAGACAATCTTGTCAGGGAGGTCATTTATGAATATTAGGAATAATAGAGCTCCAAGGATAGACCCCCGAGGCACTCCCGCATTTATATCATATTGTTTGGATGTACGACCATCGAGGACAACCAGGATTTTCTCTTATTTTAGGATTTAATTATGTTAAGTATTCTTCCAGTGATACCGTACGATCTGATTTTCCTGAGAAGACCTTCATGCTATACCCTGTCAAAAGCCTTAGATATATCTAGAGCTAACGCTTGGAAACTTGTACCACAGAAGCAGTTTTCCAGCAGGCAGGAAAGCAAGATTGATTAAGGCATTTGTTTGGAGGGAACTGGAGCTACTTCGGCGGAGCATTTTTTTAATAGCAAATCAGGTCCACATGCTTTTGAAGTATAAAGATTTCTTATGATAGCATGCACCTGAGGAGGGGTGATTTTCAGATCGTCAAGTGTGTCATCTGTCCGCAAAGAAAATCAGGGAAGGGGTGATTAGAAGGGTCCAGTGTGGAGTCGGAAGCAAACCGAGTGGCAAGCATGTTAGCCTTCTCGGTTGCTGAGCAAACAACCTCATGATTGTTGGATAGTGGGAGAATTGTTGATTGCCCATTATTTACAACACTGTTGTAGATTTTCCAGAAGTCGCGGGTTCCTAATTTCTGTTCTTCGATGCGTTTTTTTTTTTTTTTGTGTGGTTTCAGTAAATTCTCTCTTAGCTGTCGCTATTTCTTTCTTACAGTTACTTCTGGCTTCTATATACTTATGTCTGTTTTAACTGGACTTAAGTCGGTTAAATCTGCGGTACACATGCTGCTTTTGTGCGATGGCAGCTGCACAAGTAGAGGTAAACCATTGGGGAGAGTGAGACTTGCTATAAATTTCCGCGTGGGAACATGTGTTTCAATTGCAGTTTTGAACAAATCAGTGGTCTCATTTGAGCCCTCTTCGGCAGGAAGTGAAAACATATTTCGCTATGAGGCGTCTCTGATACGATCCCTGATGGCTTCCCAGTCAGCCTTTTTATAATATCTCGTTTTAAGCAATGGCTCTTCAGTTTTGGCTCTAGAGTTTAGGGCGATTTCAACCATTATAACTACATGATCAATGTTCCCAAGTGGGCTGTGGGCATTCGTAACACAATCATCGGGAACTGTGGTCAGAAACAGATCTAAAAGTGATGCGTGTTGTTCTTGCTGGTCAGGGAAACGGCTTGGAAACGTGTCCAACTCGGAAGTCTTTATGCCGAACTCGCAAATCTGTATGGAATTTAGAACGGAACATTTTTTATTTGATGCACTCGAGTAGCATGCGCTATGATTGTTCGTACTGTTACGTAAGGGATAACGTAGTGGGTAAAATTAATTATGTCTAAATGTTGAAGGTTCAATCCTCAGTTTAAGCGATACTAATAATAGCATTGCGAATTGCTTGGTACGTTTGCTCGATTATGTCTGATGAAATGAAAGCATGCTGTACCCGTAAGTTAAATAAAACGCTTCATTCGAAGCTGTTTTGCATGAAAAATAAATATTTGGATCTTGGAATGTAACTATACTCTTATTCTTATATATATACTAGCATGGGTACCCGGCGTTGCCCGGGTATTGGGGGTGTATGTTGAGCAAAAAAAAAGCGATCAATTTTTTCACTTTGACCCCTATTATGACCCCTTAACATTTATTGTTTTGGGCTCAAATCAAGTTATTAAGTTAGATCCTATATCTAAAATTTGAAGTGTTTAGACCCTAAATTGTCGGAGGTGTTTGGTAGAGATGACCTCCAATCTGGAATGGGGACAAAAATGGATGGTTACATTCAATGCTGCCAAGTCTAAACTGGTTTCCTTCAATAATTACAAGAAACCTTCTCTACCACCAATAGCAATAGCCAGTGGCTCTTTATCTGAGAGTACATCTTTCAAACTGCTTGGCCTAAAGTTCACAGGAAACATGAGTTGGAACAATTACATTAAAAGCATTGCCAGGGCTGCTGCGAGGAAGGTAGGCTCTCTCTACCGTGCTAGAAAAATACTAACACCCGAAAGTATCCTGTACCTCTATAAGGCCACCATTCGCCCATGTATAGAGTATTGTTGTCACATTTGGACTGGTGCATCTGCTGCTAGTCTTTCGCTCCTAGACAAGGTTCAAAAGAGAGTCGCCAATCTGATAGGCCCTGAACTGTCATCTAAGTTTCAGCCTCTGTCCCATCGATGAAATTTAGCATCCCTCTGCTGTCCTACAAGTATTTTAATGATGAATGCTCTGGCGAACTGCAGACACTTGTGCCCCCACGACGTAGACACCCTCGATAAACCCGACAGGCAGCTAAATCCCACCCTCACAGATATAAAAGATCTTTCTACTCCAGTAGTTTATTCTCCAGAACCGCTAAACTCTGGAATTCCATTCCAGGTCCCTGCTTTCCCAACTGTACTGACATGTACAAGTTCAAGTGTAACGTGAACCGACATCTTGCTACCCAAATCCCAACATGGTACCCCAGTAGTTGTTGCCCCTGATAGTAGCCCCCTACACAAAAGTGGCAATGTGCCTTTTGGGGGGGTGAAAATGTATAAAAAAGGTCAAATCACTGGATTTGACCCCTTAACAGCCAAATTTGTCTGAAAACGAATCACACAGATTTTCCCAAATCTCAGTACCCTGTATATCAAACTTCAAGTCTGTAGACTAAAAATTGACGGAGTTATTGCGTTGGGAAATGTACACACACACACACACAGATACAGACACGTTCACTTTTATAGACATACTAGCATGGGTGCCCAGCGTTGCCCGGGTGTTTGGAGGTGTATGTTGAGCAAAAAAAAAAAAAAAACGGTCAATTTTTTTAACTTTTACCCCTATTATGACCCCTTAAAATTTATTGGGCTCAAATCGAGTTATTAAGTTAGATCCATGTCCAAGGAAACTATATCTAAAATTTGAAGTGTTTATACCCAAAATTGTCGGAGGAATTTGGTAGAGTTCTCAAATGTCAAATCGTTGAACTTTGACCCCTTAACAGCTAAATTTCTGGCCGAAAACCGATCACATAGATTTTCCCAAATCTCAGTACCCTGTATATCAAATTTCGAGTCTGTAGACTGAAAATTAACATTAAAAGTTATTGCGAAGGAAAATGTACACAGACACACAGACAGACACACACACACAGAAACACAGACACGTTCACTTTTATATATATATATATATATATATATATATATATATATATATATATATATATATATATATATTAAACACGACTGAGTTCGTTATTTTTCAATTTTGCTGGCAATCTTTTCTATTCTATTCGCCGAGCGGTCTTTCTTGTTTCGGCTGGTAGCTTATATAGTATGGCGCCCAGTGGTTGTTATTTAAACATATTCTCTTGCGCTTTCCATCGATATTTCCAATCATTCTCAGAAGGGGTGGTGGTGGTGGTGGTGGTGGTGGTGGTGGTGGTGGTGGTGGTGGTGGTTGTTGTTGTTGTTGTTGTTGTTGTTGTTGTTGTTGTTGTTTATTTCCAAAAAATGAAAATTTGGCACATGGCCGAAAAACGGGGGAAGGACGGTTCTCACTGTCAAAGTGCTTATTATTCTAATCTAGCTAGTCTCTACAGTCACTTCTCAATCACCAAAATACAGCATTCATATAATATATATCCTACACCGTATGCATCAAATGGGACCTAATGACATCATTCACACACTAACTTGGTTATGAACTAAAATAGCTAAAATTAGAAATTAAAAACTCTCCTAAACCTTACTTACCTTGTTTTATTTAGTATGTTTTTTATTGGATATCAATATCCTTTGCCAAATATCATTCAATTTTGCTCCAGTCACATGGCAAATACGCGCGACAGTCATCCACCTTTCACCGAGTCGGACAAAAAGGGTCTAACCCTCTCAGTCTTAATGCGAGCTTTAAAAAAAAAGAAAGAAAAAACAGAAAATTCGAATAAACTGAAAGGAGCGAAGGCATCGCCCCTATAGACCACTTTTATACGGGTAGATGGATTCACTCTCCTTGCAATGCTTAGTAAGGTCAAAATCAAATACTTTTTAATTCCATCAGTTGTCGGTACTCAGTTACTACGAACATGGATAGGTTCCAGTGTGATAAAAGACACGTTCATTATGTGAACCATGAGATCTGTAATAAACTCAATCAGCGGCACGATACAATGCGGCAGTATAAAAAGGCGTAACATAAAGTCTTGTCTTCGTCACCGCATCGCTTGCACAAGGGCGAATGGGACGAGCTAGCCGAAGTAAGCCTCTTACCCACCTAGAGCGCATTCATGGTTATTAGCCATGTCAGGGAAGCTTCGCCGTTATCGGGAAAACTTGACCAAGGCGTTCAAGTTCATGTTGAGCGGAGCTCCCCCCCTCAACAAACTCATACCGTCTCGAAGGGATCTCCGCTCTAACACCCAATATAAGGCCTTTTGGGACAACAGCAGGATCTCAGAGAGGCTTTCTTTGACCCTTAAAAGAAACTTCTGAGTTTCCTAACACAAGGTGTACACATTCAGTCCAGGTAGTATAGCCTAAGTGTATGTTGGTGAACCTCAACCCAGATGGATGGAGACAACAGATCTTGCGACGAACGATATGGTTTTTCCAAGCTATAAAAGTTGTAAAGAGCCTTCTGTAAATGAAGCAGCGTATCCAACGAGAGAGGAAGAATTGAAAGACGTTATAGAACGATAGGATAAATGTGAGAATTACACACCTCCACCCTCTCCTTTAATGAAAGTTGGCCAAAATTTTTAACCTGTGTTAAATATTGTTAAGGGCCTAAAATTATCTACTCCATCTCCACCATCTTTGTTTTTACGTAACAGTTTCACAATACCCATGGTAAAGTACTTAGGCATTGAGCCGTTCCGAAACCATGAGTTAAATAAAACTGTCAGCAAGGGAACAAAGATGTGCGACATCCTCAAACACAATTCATGGGGCAGACCATCAATTCTCGGATATTTATTAAGGCCGACCCGCTTTAAGGCTTTAATGACCTCATCCTCCGTTATGTAAAATTCGCGCTTCGCAGCTTCAGTCGGTAAAAGCCGAGGAAAGTCAGCCAAATAGGTATCGAAATGTTCCCTAGACAAACCTGGATCCCTGGTAAAAAGTTCCTTGTAATAGGATCTAAACGCCTCCAGCACGCCCGAGTTAGTGGCAATGTGATATGAACGATGTGCCTATCAACAGCATGGCGACCTTCCTCTGCGCGCCATTCAGCGGCCATGTTTTTTTGCCTCCTGCGGGATTCTTTTTAACCTAGCCCTAATCGCTAAAGTTTGGTTCTCTTTATCAATTATGAAGGCCAGCTTTGCTTTAACTATATTAACCTAAGCACTATCCTCCGCCTCCACCGCCCGATCAAATCTAGATTCTTCATTTTAACTCATCACCTACTTCAAATTACAGCCCTCGTCAATTTCCGATGTAATAGCTCGTCACTGAAGCCTTTCACATCGAACAACGATGTATTGAGATTCCAGTAACCAGCCAACCTAGGCTTAGGTTTATCTAAGTTTATCTGAACAGTAACAAGTCTGTGATCAGAATAAACGATGTTATGAAAACTTGGACATTCTAATACTCCTACGTCGACTCGCCTAGTTAAGAACCGGTCTATATAACTCGAAAAGTGTATTGTACCGAAGCTGCATCTACCAGTTCAAGTCCGGACTACGTCACGGGCCTTTTCATTTCGGAATTTATCAATAATGTCCAACATCAGCTAAATCACGAAATACTATATCATCCCGATTACTGTTAGTACCCCTATTAGTTAACCGAAAACAATATAAATCGGGATCTAGGACCACGTTCGTGTCTCACTAAGCTAACCGGTCGAGAAGTATTCATAAATTGCTCGATTCGTCGAACAAAAAAAGCAATCTCATCATGACTATTGGATGTATAAACCTCAAAAAGCCGGAATTCTTTCTCTTTTATGGTAACATCCAAAACACATAACCTATCTTCCGGATCTATGAACACTGGGTTACATGACGCGTCTAGTGACCTTTTACTAGCAAATAAACACTTTTTTGAGCCAGAATAAATGTACGCTGAATAAGAACAATAATTCCTAGAAAACGCACTCAAATGGTCACCAAAAATTAGATGTGTCTCTTGTATACAACAGATATCCACTCCAAGACGCTGGAGATCTACACTCAAACGCATTGCGCGAGTCAGCATTCAGCTCTTAGATATTCAAACTAGCAAGATTGTAGTCATTACAATGCCTCAGAGTTGATAACCAGTAATGAACATATTTGACGTAAGAATGTCAACGGATCTCGAGATCGAATTGGTGTCCATCGTAGTGTCGATGAGCTCTTCACGCGAGATACCGCCGACATTCAAAGGATAGGTGAGTTTAGCTATCCTATAAAGGGGTGGGTAAAACCTAACAGGGACTTGCCGAACACAGCTTTTTTAAAGATTTTTTTTATATCAGAATCTCTGAATATGGTTGAAAGAGGGATGTGCTGTTTGCCTCCTTCAATATTTGATACCGATTTTTTGCTTCCCCCTTCTTTCTTATCACAGTTGGTATCTTTTATCGTTTGGAAAGTTTTACGGGTCGTTGACAGGTCTTCCAGCTACTTCCTTCAATTCCTCCAGCTTTTTCAAATCTCCATTTTTAAAATGTTTAGCATTCTCAAGCTGGTGGTAACCTACTGTGCACGTGTATTTTTTATTACTAATACAGATTTTGTGACGTTGGGATAGGAGGAGGTGTTATTTTTATGCGTCCATTATGGTCGCGGAAGGAGTCTCTATCTGTGGCTTCGGCTCTCCAACTAGGGATTTAGCAGGGGATGGAGAGTTTGGGGGATCTTTTTAGGGGCATGAGTAAGAGAGAGGGGAAGGGGAAGAGGAGGAAATAAGCTGAAGCGACATTTAATTTTTTCTTGACTTAATGGGATTACTTTGTATTGGGGGGGGGGGGGGTAATGGTGAAGTGATTGATAATGGTGACGTGATAGGGCATTGCTTTCGGGGGAGAACGGGTCTTAATGGGGTTTGATAAAGGTTTCAGTGGAGATTCTGGGATTGACGGTTTTGGAGAGAATTGTAGACCTTGTTCGACTGAGGTTGTTTTAGGGAGCAATTGTGGAATTTGTTTGGAAGGTGTTTTAATATTTTTATTTTTTCCTCGTCGAGCCGATTTTTAAGGGTACGTATATATTTTCCCTACCCGGTCATTTTCTATCATCTCTTCTTTCTGAAGTTCTAACGACAGGAGGCCAGGGGCTTTTTTTACCAGTGGAAATCTCCCATCTGCCCAGATTTTCATCCGAGATAATGTATTTTCCTGTGGGTGTAGCTTTTGCTTCACCCATGTTGATTCTCAGATGTTGACAAACTCTGATCTTCATTTTTCTTGTGGGGCAATCAACTGTGAAGTGGCCTATCTGCCAACAATTCCAGCACGAAGGCCGCTCATTGGAACAAGGATAGGTAGATATTCGTCCCCTACTTCTATGTAGAACGGTATTTTCATAAAGGCATTCTTATCTAACAGGAGGTCGAAAGACCAGACTCCTTAGTACTCATCCCATGTAACTGAGATTATTTTTTCGCATATGAGAAAAAAGCACCAATGTGCTCGCCGTCTACGTGGAAGGGGACCTTAAAGACAGACGTCGTAGTTCTTCTCATTCCCAAGTACTCGGAACGAAGGATATCATCTGCTGTAATTATCTCCACTTGTGAGATTTTTATACAGTTTTCCGTCGTGAATAATGAATTACATTTGTTGTATGCACGATATTTGACGATAATTTGTGGTTTAAAACCGACTGTTGCTAACCACGTGTAGACGGTATCCATCGACGCACGAATAGCTTTCTTGGACTTCCTATCGACCACAAATAATATTAGGCATTTTTATCTTCTCTAGCCTGGGGAGATCAATAGTTTGTCCAGTCTCGGTAATGAGGTAGGTGGACTTATTCGCATTCTCGATAAATTTCTTCACGCCGATTGCGATTTTCGACGTTTTTGTCCATCCTTTGCTTGTTCGGGACGGAAGTGTAGCCTCTACCGTTACTTTGTCTTTAATAGGATCCATGACTTCGGGCTTCTGGCTAACGATAGTCATAGCCAAAAATAAAAAGACTATTAAAAAAAAACAGGAAACACTGAAAGCGAAAACAAACAAATAAAAAATTAACAGTAAAAACTAACAATGGAAAAAATAAAATAACAATAACGAATAATATGTAACGAAGTTGGACGCAATAGACGATAACAACTACAAGCAAAGGTTGTTGTTGTTGTTGTTGTTGTTGTTGTTGTTTTTCAAACACTGAACAATGTGGCACATGGCCGAAAGAAGAGGTGAGAGAAAATGATCTTTAATGTCAAAATACTTACTATTCTAACCTAGTTAGTCTTCACAGTCGCTCTACAATCCCAAAATACCACATTTATGCAATACATCCTGCAACGTATACATCCGTCATTGTCCACCAAAAGAACTCAAACTATAGCTACCCTACTTAAAACACATATAAGTATACGTGTAAATGGGGGAGGATAAAAATATTATATACAAAAATTAAATTATGTACAATAAAAAAAATGGTTAGTAAAACGACGCACCCTTAAATTAATATACGACAGATACACCGTTTTGCCAGACAAAAAAAAAGTGATGCAGGCCCGACCGTTTTATTTAACAGCACGCTCTTCAAAAAATTGAAACCTGACTTCACTTGTCTTATTTAGCGTGTTCATTATTGGATATCCACATTCTTTGCATAAGGCACGTGAAATATCATTTAATCCTGCTCCACTCACACGGCAAATACGCGCGACAGTTACCTACCTTTACAGTCCTCTGAATTCAGTAATGAGCATCTTTGACGTAAGAATGCCAACGGATCTCGAGGTCGAATTGGTGCCTATCAAAGTGTCGAGGAGCACTTCACGTGAGATACCGCTGACATTAAAAAGGATAGGTTAGTTTGGCTATTTTATAAAGTGATGGGTGCTACTTAACAGGGACTTCACTAGAAACTTAAAACCTTATCTGAACCAAATTTAACTTGTCTTATATATATATATATATATATATATATATATATATATATATATATATATATATATATATATATATATCAATGGCGTTTATTCCCCATAATTTCAGATATTCTCATTATGTGTCACTTTTATCTTTTTCCTTTTATTAAAGCCTCGCAATTGGTTTTAGGTCTTCTACATGTCCATTTTTTAATTTATATATGTGTGTGTGCGCTGAGGAATGGAAAGAAAAGAGATACTCTCGACCAAATTTGTGAGTCTGTCGGAAACGGTTGAAAATGTTGCCGATATTAAAGCGGCTAATATCATAGCTGATTTTTATTTGCATCAACACTGACAGCAAATCTTCCACTCTTTCCCCCTTTTTCGACTATCAACAAATGGCGGCTTTTGGCACCGACATTATCTTGTCGGGCGTAACAAAATAAGAACGTCCGTTTTCCCAGATTCCTTGAAGCATTAAATATGTTTTTGTTGTGCGGAAAACAAAAGAAAAATTAAGCGACGAATGAAACTTTTTTTTTAATTGTGGTGCTTTTATTTTATTTTTCCTTTCTTTTTATTTTTTTTCATTATTTATGTTTCCATCAAATAATATATGTTATTTCTGACAATCGTCGTCAAAATTTTTGTGAGCATCTTGCAGTCCAGGAACATAAATTGAACTAAACACATAGAAGAGGCCGCCAAGTCAGTTGCAAATAAGATAGCCCCCCCCCATCTCTATCAGTCTATAACACTTTTTCGTCTGCTAGTATCGTACGAGGTATCTTCAGTAAGTTTCCAGACTTTTTTCGTATAGGCGCTTTCATTGGTAGTACACATGAAACTCTAGTCCCCTTCGAAGTAATCTCCTCCGGCTGCAATTCATTTGTTGTTCTGTTCCAACAACTTTTGAAAGACTCTATGGAAGCCATCTTGTGTGGGCGTGTCAATGACCCTCGTCACAGCATCTTTTATCTACTCAATTGTCTCATTAAGACAGCATCTAAAGTTTTCTTTAGGCTAAGGGAATAACTAAAAGTCCTTGGGAGAAAGATTTAGGCTATTTGGAGGGAGATGAACTGACTTGATGCTCATAACAACGTCTTTCTTTTTTATCTTCTCTGAACACCCTTGAGAAAACCTTGGAATGTGCAAATCTTCCGCATGTTCAGTTTCTAGCGAATAATTGTGTGTACAGTTTCCACACTGACACCAAACCTTGCACGTATTGTCTCTATAGACACACGACAGCTCTTATCCATGAACTGCTTTATTCGGTCAAGTAAATTTGGTGTTCTGACATCTTTACTCCTATTACACCTCATCATATCTCACAGACTCCCTGCCTTCCTTGAACCTCTTATGCTACTCAAAAACGGGTGCTCGATTCGTGCAAGATGGTATTAAAGCATTCCATACGTTTGTGTGCTATTTTTTCCAAGTTTAAAACAGAATTTTATTGCATGTCATTCTTCTATAGTGTCCTCATGTCCAGATAGCATTTTTGAAATTCACTAACTGTGACAATCGGGCTTTAGTAGGTTGTATTCTGATTCCTGTTGTAACTGTTCATTGGAACCTGAAATCATGAAAATTGGTCAGTCATCTTATAAGATGTATAGCAATAACATATTGAATTTTTAAGAGTCTACGACAATTTAAATGTCTGTACAAAAAAGTCTAGAAACTTATTAAAAGCACCTCATATATCTTTATAAATTACCACTCGCCCATGCATAAATAACATAAATAGACTCGTGCACCAATCACTAGTCTTTTCCTTGTAGACTAGAACTAAAAAGATAGACTCTATTCTAGTAGAGGGACCCCGCCCTCCATCAAGTTCCAGTCCTTATCAATGTTGCATTCTTGTGCTGTTTTTACAAATACTTTCCTGCGCAACGTAAATAGCCTTTATTAACTCGACAAGCAGCAAAATCCCACGCCTTCACTGTATACGTCCTCAGATGGCGTACACGTTCTACTCTAAATAGATTATCTCCTCGAACTGCTTGCCTTTTGTGAGTCCTTTCCTGCTCCTTGTTTCCATAAATGTACCAACAAAGTTCAATGTAAATTGAACAAACATCTCGCTGCACAACATCCCACTTAGTATGCCCTTATTAATGTTGTCCCTATTTTATGTTTATTTCATTAGCATGAATGCTCCAACTTAAGTTTCGAGGCTTTTGTTCAATTTTTTTTAGCCTAACAGTATATATTTCTTGCGATGAAAGATTATTTATTTAATGGTATAATATTTGGCTTCATTTTTTTCAGTCTGTATTTCTAGACAAGTTCCCTAATATTTTTATTTTAATCATTTTGTTTATAGTCAAGATTGTTTGTTCTTTTTCATTTCCTGTTTCTGCTATCTGTTTTTCTGATCAAGCAGACAAGAAAGTTATTCTTGGGAAAGTGGGTATCATACGAGGTGCCTTCAGTAAGTTTCCAGTGTTAACGTTCGAAATTCCTTGCAGATTTCACGAGTTTTAGAGAAAAGTTCCCAAGTTCAACAAGATATACCTGAAGAAAGTCAGAGATTTCATCGACCGAAACTTTGTGAAAATAACACTTAAGATGAGAATGTTATGTTGTGGGGGTCCATATAGATGTAGTGAGTGTATATAAAATGTGTGATACATAAAATGTTCTTTTAATGTGTGTGTGTGTGTGTGTGTGTGTGTGTGTGTGTGTGTGTGTGTGTGTGTGTGTGTGTGTGTGTTTGTATACGTGTCACAAAAGCGATATGTCGTTGCGAGGTGAAGATGCATTATTGAAAAGGGGATTCAGTCAACCTTTGGAAGGGAGCTTTCAATACCAAGTTCTTTATACAAGGTGGTGAAGACAAAACACATTAACTTGTGGTTAAAAGACGAACGAAGACAAAAAGACACAAGACGTTTATATATCCAGCTGGTGATTGGAATTCGATGCCTGCTACATCGCTACATTGTCATCTTTTCCTGACTCTTTTCCCTTCCTAAGGAGGTTTTGTCAGTTTTCCTGACTAAGTCGGACTCCTCCGACTGATTGACTCGGACTGCCTCCTGACTGACTGGCTGTTTTAGTCTAACTTAAATGTATATATTAATTCTATACTTCTTTGTGACGTCATCACGCGGACCAGATATGTAAATTCCATGCACATGCGTCCAACACATGTCCGGGCAACACAAATCACATATTTTCTTAGTGGACATTATTTAATTTTGTTTTAATGGGGGATCACCACTTATCAAGGTCCGGAAGCCACTCGGGGATGAGGGTTATTGTGTGTACAATACTCAATGGGATAATATCGTAGTAATAGTTGGTATTGGAGATTTGATAAAGTGTTTTACTGAAGGGGGCGATTAATCAGGAATTTGTTTATGTTGGACTTGAAGACATCCAAGTTGTATTCAGGTGGGAAACAGGCAAACAAAAGAGAATTCCACAGGCGTTCACTTCTCAGAAAGAAGCTTTGTCATTTGTTTTGATTTAGGCACAGATAAAGAGTGGGGGAAATTACTGACAGCGGTTTTAGCTAGCCGGTGTTTATCGTGAAAGATTGGCGAAGGGGGACCAGATTTTGAAGCTCGGACAAGCACTTGCCATGGAAATAACGATAAAACAAAGTCAGGCTCACAACGTCTCTTCTGTGGGAGAGATTGCAGGGAAGAGAAAAGGGCACACCCCTCCCCACTAAGCCAGGAAGTCTACTTTGTACTTTGTCAAGGCAGGATAGGCTGTTTTTAGAAGCTCCAGCCCAGCGTCCCTGGCAACAGACTTGATATACGGGTTCCATTTCAGATCAGGAGTAAAGGTCAAACCCAGGATGGAATACTGCTGCCATATCTGGGCAGGAGCTGCTAAAAACAGTCTATCCTGCCTTGACAGAGTACAAAATAGACTTCGTGGCTTAGTGGGGATGCCCTTTTCTCTACCCTGCAACCTCTCTCCCACAGAAGAGACGTTGTGAGCCTATTCTTGTTTTATCGTTATTTCCATGGCAGGTGCTCGTCTGAACTCCAATCTCTCGTCCCCCCCCCCGCCAATCTTTCACGAAAAACACCCATCTAGCTGAATCCACTGTGAAAAATTTCCTCCACTCTTTATCTGTGCCTAAATCAAAACGCGGATTCCATGAACAAAGCTTCTTCCTTAGAACTGCACGCCTGTGGAACTCTGTTCCGTCTGCCTGCTTCCCACCTGACTACAACTTGGATGTGTTCAAGTCCAACGTTAACAAATTCCTAATGAACCGCTCCCTTAAGTAAACACTTCATCAAATCTCCAAATTAACCTAATATACTTGCAATAACCCTTATCCCTGAGTGGATTCCGGGGGCCGGGCCTTGATAAGTGGTGACCACTGTGTAAAAAAAAGCTTGTCAAAATATAAAAGCCTCCCCAAGACGAGAGCCATCCATTTCAACTGATGCTAGACGATGAATAGAGCGTTGATGATGTAAAGTTAGGAGCTTGGTTTTAGATGCATTAAAAGTAACCAGCCACCTCTTCCCCCATTGTACCACGCGCTCGAGATCAGAGGAGAGAGGATCAGAGAAAGCTTTGTCATTTACGGCCTTTGATGTGCTGCCATAGATGGTCGTGTCATCAGCATAGATGTCAACGAATGATTTAAGTATGTGTTTTGGGAGATCACTGATGTAGATCAGGAAGAGAGTTGTGCCCAGGATTGACCCCTGAGGGACTCCAGCATTAATACTGTGGGCCTCTGATTGTTGCCCATCAACCACTACTCTTATGAGCCTATCAAAGGGAAATGATTTACTTATTGAGAAAACATTTCCAGTTATACCGTAGCTGGAAATCTTGTGAGGTAGGATCTTATGCCATGCCTTATCGAAGGCCTTTGATATGTCAAGAGCAATTGTCCTCGAAAGGAAGCCTTTATGGAGAGATTCACTAATCCTATGGGATATAACTGTCAGCACATCTGCTGTAGATCTAGCAGAATGGAAACCATATTGCATGTCACTAAGGAGGTTGTTTCTGCTGAGGTGGTTGACTACTTCTTTATTTAATATGAATTCCAGTAACTTACTCATGACACACGGAAGACTTACTGGTCTGTACTGAGAGGGAGATGACTTTTCACCTGAGTTCTTAAATACAGGACATACTGACGAGGTTTTCCAGGGTGTTGGGAAGCACTTCTTAAGGCAACGTTTAACCAGTTTTGTAAGTATGGGGGTAAGTTCTGGTTGAAACTTTTTCAGCGCTATAATTGGAATGCCGTCAGGGCCAGTTGCTTTACTGGAATCAAGTAACTTCACGCACAGATATTTGTATGTTGTATAGCATGTTGTCTGTTATAGGAGGAAATATGGGGAGTTGATGGCCTTCGTCACATAGAGTAGAATTAGTTGCAAAGTTCTTGGCAAATAGTTTGGCCTTGTCTGATGCTGACGAGATGACCTCAGGTCCATTGATGATGATCGGGTTAGAATGCACTCTTCTGTTCAGGATCCTGTTGCTATTTGCAAAAACTGGTGGGAACCAATCTGCTGCGCAGCTACTCTGTATATAGCTCTCTTGCATTTTTTATTACTCTTTTACAGTGGTTGCTGGCAGTCCTGAAAGCAGCTTTAGTCTCAGTGCATCTATTACGTTGGTAGCTATGGAAAAAGTGATTTCTGTGCGCGATAGCAGCAGCACATTCTGGGGAGAACTATGGCTGGCTGTTAGGTTTTTGTTGGAATTTTTTCGATGGTATGAATTGGTCTATGCCTACCATTAACCATTCGGTCAGATCTGATACTATAGAGGACACTTCTTTTTTAAACATGGAGTGCAGAGGTAAATCAGATATGAATGTACGGAAGCTATCCCAGTCAGCCATAGAGTATCGGTATACAGTACGGTGGAGGGGTACGTCTGGGGGCTTCTTACATTTCGTTTTTATCTTAACTAATACAACTGTGTTGTCGGATGATCCCAGGGGAGATAGAACGGAACATGAACATAGCTCAGGGGAAGTTGTGAGAAAAAGGTCTAGAAGGTTGCATACTGACCGGTAGTATCGGGCACCCGGATGAACAATCTGAGTGAGGTCATAAGCAATGGAGAAATCATGACAACCTTCCCTCATCATCTGTCTTATTTGAGTGGGTCAGCCATTCCACATTATGAACATTGAAGTCACCGCAAATGTGAATGTTAGCCGAAGGATGAGCAGACAATTTTCTCAGATATACTCTTAAAGACAGTAACTCCGCTGTTGTGAAGGCGATAGAGTGCAAATATAAATGCGGTGGTGCAAGCAATTCCATTATTCCTGCTCCTGACCCAAATTAAACAAATACAACTTTCCGTTTACCTTCATTCTTTGTTGTATAAGTCATTTCTCTTGCATTCCTTACTTTAATGGATAATTCACTGCATTCTTGGAGTCGTGTCTAACTAACAAAATGTATTAATCTTAACTTTTTTATAATTGCGTTCGTTTTCAGACTTCTCCTTCAATATTCAATCCAAATTACTTCAATATATAACAAGAACAGTAGTCTTAATAATCCAAATAATACGAAATCTTATTTAAAAAATTCAAGAAAATTTTTTAACTGGTTTCTAATATTTCTTTTTTCTACCTTATAGCATAAAAGATCGCTTGTTTTCTCGAACCTGTTGGCCTCGTCATCATAAATAGCAAATGCCCCAATGGTTTGACCGTCTTTCCTTTTTCAAATGGCAAACCGCTAATATGAAATATGACGTGTGTCGACACTTTTTCGCCCTCGAAAGTAACGGATTCAGTGACGAACTCTGGACATGTCAGCAGATGGTCGCAAAGGTTTAAAGTTTTCTGGTGCAATAGGCCCCACCGTACGGGACTTCATCGGTAGTTTTGGTCTATTAATAACGCACCACACTGGAACCATCGTGAATTGACTTGGTTCTACTGTTTGAAGAAACGCCTGCTCTCGGTCTGCCAAACCAGAAGGACATTCCATTAACATAGACGTTTTTAATTTGTGGTTAATGTACGATTTTCATGAACTTTTAAATTTAAATTATATTTTATCAAATGTTGAATTATGTATTTATTAATTAAATTTAATATCATTATACATCAGTCAATTGTATTTTTCACTGTTTTTTTTTATTTGTAGGCATGTTAGCATTCCTTTTTTGTGGCTGTAATGATTTCTGTATTTTTTTTTACAACTTTATTTTTTATAGAATTCTGGTGGTACATTGATAATGGGGGTTTAAGAAGCAGATCCCCACTTTTGAGAGGGTTATATCCGATATTCCTTGTCTTTTTGAGGAGAAAAATAAAATTTAAAGCACAATGTTATGGAAAACATGACGACTTCAGAATGTGTTGTTGATTAAAATCGGGTGTCCGAAGTTACTGCTGAAAGATCGACATCTGTGAATCCATTGAACCTATAATCCGAGATATGTTGACCTGAAAATACTGCCTGTGACCGTATTCTTTGTTTCTGCCCCTTTCTCTGTCCTTTTCGGTCTCTGTCTCTCTCACCCTCTCTCTCTCTCTCTCTCTCTCTCTCTCTCTCTCTCTCTCTCTCTCTCTCTCTCTCTCTTTCTCTCTATTTCTCTTATCTTCATCTGATTAAAAAAAAAGATATTCAATTGAAAGTGAAATACCGTTGGCAGTGAAGGCATTTTAACCAACTCAACGTTCAAGTTTATGAAAACGTTCAAATTAGAATGTTCGCTTATTGCATTCAGTCCAATTCCAGCACCAAAGATCAATGCTTAGATAATTAATTCTTAGGAGGGAGTTAATGACGCTTAATAACATCAAAAACTCGGAGAGAAGGCCCGTTAAACAGACGTGGCAGATGTCATATCAACCTTTTAATCTAAAGTGTATGCACCTATCATTTTATCATGTTTAACACTCGGGGAACTGGTGTGCCGTACCAGGATTAACAGCTGTTTCAAAAACGTCTCCACGACACATGCACTCTGACTGATGGTATGCGATCGTTACACCAATATTAATGGCTTTTTTACATTTATATTTTCCTGTTGATTCATCCTTTTGTCTTTTCATTCTTTTAATAATTATGTTTTTGTTAAGACGTAAATATGAATAAGCATGTCCGACTTGATTCTACCAATGTTGTTAAGCGAGTCTGCAAACAGTTCACAGACGGTATAATGACGTTGACATATCGGTCTCGTTAGATCACCGGAGTTAAGCAACGTTGGACTTGGTCAGTAGCAGATGAGTGACTAATTTTGGAATTTCAAGAGCTGCATGTAGGACATCGAGACCTCCCTGCAAGAGTTGCAAAAACTTAATGTCCTCATCTCCCTTAACGGGGATATATATACATGCGACTGGGGACCGCTTGTAAATTTAATACTCTTATGGAATGTCCCCCTTTGTAGGAGCTGGTTTAACACGGTGTAGCCTCCAGAGTCGTATCCTGGTCAAACGGCAGCAAGTGTAAGGTGAAGACTCCGAAGTGTTCATCGGTATGTAAGTGTAGTTTTTGGTGGTTTTACGTGGAACATCCAAGAAAGTTTAGTAGCGTGGCCTTGGTCGCCTATACGATAACGGGGTTTGATGCATGATTCCTGTTATTCTTCGTTTCACCAGTGGTCCGACGGTAAAAGAACAAAATAAAAAATAATTTGAAAAAAGGAGGAAAAAAACAATGAAGCAACTCAAAGTTTCCAGGGGAAATAGAAATGCCAAGAGTCAATCTAGAACTGGTGCCAGGTTTTCTGCTTGCTGTCTCCTGAAAGAAATTCAAATAGACGGTGTCCGTGTGGCATTTGTGTCAAGAATTTCGTACGCAACGAATAAAATAAAACTCCAGTCGTAAGTTCTTGTTTTTATAAAGATTAATTATTAAAAATCTTTTGACTACAATATTTGTTATTATACAGTGAAACTAAAAAATGCAATTTTCCTTTTTTTCCAATAATGTGGAGATTTACAGTCGTGTGAACTATTCACTAAAAAACATTTGCGACGCACAATTGTTTCCTTTTCTCTGTCCTTCTTCTCTCTCTATCTCTCTCTCTTTCTCTCCCCTCCCCTCATTTCGGCCGGTGAGCATAGCGGGTGTAGCTTGCGTGGAGAGGCGGTTCAGACTCAACTCCTTACAAAAACTTAACTCAACTCAGATATTAAAACTCGCTTCCGCACACCTTCTTATAGTAAGGTTGCGGGGATGAGGTCTGATGTTTCATTCAGCCAATCAATTCTCGTGTTAACGAAATTAAATTTGCTCTGATTGGCCAATTTGGTAAAATCGCTTGTGGATATTAATTAAGTAAAACGATAAAATGGTTGCCCTAAAGAAAGCAACACTACAGCTTTATTTTAAAGCTTTTATTGAAAAAATCAATTCAAATAAATTGATTATGTAGTAGAGCTGACATCTATTCAATGTAGCCACCTTCAGTCTCAATCACCGCCTCGATTTTGGGTCCGGAACTAGGAGCATGCTTTTTCCAAGCGCTGGCCGGAGCTCAGCGAATACTCTACGGATGGCAGCGATCAGACTGGCTTTGGTGTTGTAGGTCATGTTGTTGATGCTTTCAACGTATGACCAAACGAAGTAGTCAAGCGGGTACACGTCAGAGGAAAAAGTGGGAGGCCTAATGAGAGAAGGGTACAAAGTCGTAGCATTCCTTTTGAAGCCAAGCCTAGGTTTCTTTGGATTTGTGGGCCGACGCCGAGTCCTGCTACTACATACACGGTTTGCCAGCGGCCACTTAATTGCACCAGAGGATCCCCACACTCTTGAGAACATCCAGATACACTTTTGTGTTGACTTTCAAGCCGATTTCGAAAATGTGAGGTGGCATGATGTGGCCCTCACTGAAAACCACACCAAAGACCATAATCGTGCCCGTAAACTTCGTTGAGCTTTGGTCTCAAGCATTGAATCGTCCGGATTAGCATTTTGAGGGTGCTGGCAATGTTCCTGTTGTCATAACTTGGATCGGTAGAGAGTATGAGTTGTACAACGGCGCATCTCCGATCTCTCTCGTTGAACATTGAGTTACATTCAGAAATGATAGAAGTCCCCTATTGCTCTTGGGATTTGTACTCAACTGGCCCACTGGTAGATGGTCTGCAACAAAAAGAAAACCGGCTTTAATAAAACGGCGACAATTTTATCGTTCCAACCTGTATTTTCTCTTCCATAAACGAATATCTAAAAATCAATTTTCTTGTTTATTTCCGACTAACAATTTCTTTGAGTTCTTTATCAAATAAATAACAAGTGTAAATCACGTATGTAAACGTATTATTGTGTGTATATTATGTAAATGTCTATGATGTAATTTTTTTTCGCTATATCTGTCATAGACTAGGTTGCATACTGACATGAACATTTTCATGACAGTTTTCTAAGCCTTACTACTTCCGTCCTAGCTCTAAACTAACTGAAAGTGGGTGCTTTGTTTCTGACACCATCACTAGAATACTGCCAGTTTGTTTTCTTTTTCATCTGAGTTTCCTTCTAGAGGGATTGCCTTCACCACGGCTGAGGAGCCCCATCTACCTCTGGAATGATCAAATGATATATTTTAAAAGCATGATTTCAGTATTTTTGTTTCCTTTTGAAATAAGTAAAAAAAAAGTCCTGCATCCCCTGTCGCATCGTAGCAGTGTTATGTCCCCCTGCTTGTTTGATAAGAACTTCCACCAAATTTGGTTCGATGGAATTACTAAATTGTACCCTCTAAACAGAAATATCCCCAACTCACATGACTAGCAGCTAAATTTCACCCCTTCACTATAGAGGCTCTTAAATTTACGATTATTTTTATAGCATTTTCACCCCAAACAAGGCACAGTGCCACTTTGATATAGGATCTACTATCGGGGACATGTTAAAGGGATACTATGTAGGGAGTTCAGCAGCAACATGCCTGTTCACATTACACTTGAACTTCTGCATATCAGTACAGTTGGGGGAAGCAGGAAACTAGAAAAGAGTTCCAAAGTCTAGCAGTTCTGAGGAAGAAGAAGAAACTATTAGAGTAGAAGGCTTTCTTAAATCTAGTGAACTCTACTGTGTGGGACTTTGTTGCTTGTCGGGTTTGTCACAGTATTTATGTCGAAAGGGCCCAAAGGCTAGTAGTTCATCAGAGCATTCATCATTAAAATACTTGTAAAACAGGCAGAGGATGCAACATTTCATTGATGAGACATAGGTTTACGCTTAGATGACAGTTCAGGACCTATCAGGTTGGCGACTCTCTTTTGAACCCTGTCCAGGAGTTAGAAACTAGTAGTAGATGCAGCAGCCCAAATGTCACAACAGTACTCCATACATTGGTGAATGATGGTCTTATAGAGGTACAGGATACTTTCAGGCGTAAGTAACTTTCTATAACGGCAGAGAGAGCTCGCCTTCTTCGCAGCAGCTTTGGCAATGCTCTTGATGCATCTGTTCCAACTCATGTTCTTTGTGAACATTAAGCCGAGGACTTTGAACGAAGTACTTTCAGGTAATGTATCTTTAGCTATATAGCAATTAGTAGTTGAGAAGATTCCTCGTAATTGTAATCCATTTTTGTCCCCATTCCACTACATACGAGTGGTGTGCAATAAGTAATGCCCCTGACCCACTTCCCATAGTAGTAGAGCAACGAAACTTAGCACAGTTATTAGTCTTTCTCTACATAGGAACCACTCAGAGTTATGCATTTCTCCCATCGTTTGATGCAGCTCTGGAGACCGTTTAAGTAGAACACCCCAGGTTGGTCCTCCAACCACGACGTGACTTCAGAAATCAAGGCTGCATCATCTGGGAAACGCTTTCCTTTCAAAAACAACTTCATGGCTGGAAGAGGTGAAAGTCAAGGGGTGCAAGGTCAGGAGAGTAGGGAGGATGGGTGAGGATAACCACACGCCCGTGCTTCTGATCTGGCGACATGCGAGTTGTGGACCGGAGCGTTGTCCTACAGGAGGAGGGTACCTTTGCTTATCTTGCCCCGCCTTTTGATTTGATAGCTTCCCTTAATTTCCTCAAAAATGAAGCATAATAGGCTCCTGTAATTGTGGTACCCTTTGTCAGGAAATCTGTTATCACTACTCCATCCTGGTCCCAGAAGACTGTGAGCATGACCTTGCCCATGGAGGACTGCACCCTTGCCTACTTTGGAGGTGGTGAGTCAAAGTGCTTCCACTGCATTGACTGGGCTTTGGTCTCTGGATCATAGTGATAGATCCAGGTTTCATCCTGTGTAATCAGTCTTTTGAAAAACTTGACTCATCTTCTTGGCACATCTCTAAATTTATCCTCGAGCACTCGACGCGTTCTCGCTTCTGGAATGGTGTGAGCAACCTGGGAATCCATCTGGCAGACACTTTATGCATATGCAAATGGTCATGAATGATAGTTTCCACAGACCCTGTACTAATCTTGATATCTTGGGCTATTTGGCGAATAGTAATGCGCCGATCTTCCAAAAATGGCAGCCTCAACTTGACGGACAGATGCCTCATCAATAGCAGAAGAGGGGCGACCATGTCTGGGAGCTGTTTCCACAGACTTTCGGCCATGTTTGAATTCACGATGCCAGCGTTTTACAAGGTCATATGATGGGGCATTATCACCATAAGTTTCTTTCATTTCATCAAAAGTCTCCTGTGGTATGCGTCCTTTCAAATACAAAAACCGGATCACTGCTCGACATTCAACAGGCTCCATTTCACACCTGACTCAGTTCAAACACCTGTAAAACAGAAACCACAATTAGTTCAGAGCTGTAATTTTTCACATAACCGGTAGAGATATAAATCATAGCACATGCCAAATTTCAGCTAGATCAGATAACTGGAAGTGGGTCAGGGGCATTACTTATTGCACGCCCCTCTTCGTCTAGTGTTTCTGACATTTCCGATCTGGGAGATTCTTTAATAAGACCGATTACCTTCGGAATTCTATTCCTATTCCCAGCTTCACGGTTATGTACCAATTGTGTATGTAGAAATTTAAATGTTATATGAGTAAACATTTTGCTGCCCAAATTCCCACTCCAGTCTATAACTGACTAATATCACAGTAGCCCCCTTGCGCTGCAGTTGTGTTTTGTTTGAGGTGACTAAAAGCAAAAAAAAAGAGATTTTTAATGTTGCATCCAAATACAATATTCCGCAGCTTTATTCATAGATTTTATGAAATGAACACATAAAATTACGAGTACATGTCCAATTGACAACACAATATCCAGTAAGCAGCTTACGTAAGGAGCCAGAAGATGCCGAAGCATTTATCCAATCAGCTATCAGAAGACGATAAGTTTACATGAAAGCGTGAAATTTTATTAAATCTATACATCTATAAAAGCGAAATTGTCTGTGTGTGTGTGTGTGTGTCTGTCTGTGTATGTACATTTCCCTACCAAATTACTCTGTCAATTTTTCTCTTTATAAGAAAAATATTAGCAAAATATTTTCTATACTAAAACTATGATTTTACTGTTTAGCGCATAACTGAAAAACATACGGCGAATGATATTTGCATAAAAGTTAATGCAAATAATCCATGACCACGCAGAAATAAACTCATTAGCTGGAATCCAGATAAACATAGAAAACATGATGGGGTAAGCAAGAATGCGCTGAAAAGTTTCAAGTTCTAAATCCGTTAAGTTAAAAATCAAATTGTAAATCCGGGTAGGTGGAAAAACAAAATTCAAGCTGTAATATTGTTTTCTATATGGTAAATTTAGAAGTTTGTTTTTTTTATATATAAAGTTTTTCAATGAAAACAACATGCATGACCAAATGCATTTTATACACTAAAAAGCAAAATCATAGTTTAACTATAAGTAATATTTTGCTTATAATTTTCTTCTGAAGAGAAGAAGGCACACTTTGGAATTGTATCGCAAAAATTATCAACAGACACGCTTAATGAAAGTCAATGTTCAGTTTAAATACCCCATCTCCACCCACTAACACAATATACTGTTTCGGTGAAATACGTCCTAATTTAATAACTTCAATTTTATATTGTCTGTATATCCAACTGTTGATAAAACGCTGTGACAATGTTTGTCCGATTTTCTAAAAAGGTCGAATGCAACTTATAACATTTGTGGTCTTTTTTTAAGAGTTCACTTTTTCCTTTTTTCTAGTGTCCGATGGTTTAGGGTCGCCTGATGAAGTCTTATTGACTGAAACAGATGGCTGTTTGTAATGACCAAATGTAACTGTTTATCTTCTAATAAATAATATATATATATTCAAGAATTCAAGCAAAGAATTTCTAAAGATATATATGCACGAAAAGACTCAGTATTGACATAATAATAAACGATTGGCTCTGTATAACGAAATGTGTTTGTAAAATATGTACCGAAATTTTAACACGCTGTTTTGCATGAAAGATAAATATTTGGAACTTGGAATGTAGTTATAATGTTATTCTTTTATTTATTTATTTTTTCATTTATATATATATGTATATACATATATATACATATACATATATAGATAGATAGATAGATAGATAGATAGATGTGTGTATAGCACCCCTTTGACTTGTAAAGCTTAGAAAAGAAAATTATGTGCCCATATTATTTACCATGTTAGCTCGAATATATATTTCGTAATTCATGATGATCGATTAATTAGTTTAAGAGTGTATCTAGAACTGCATAAACATATACATATCTACTAATATATAAAAGGAACTTTGTCTGTGTAAGTTCGTTCCTTATGGACTGCAAAACGGATGAGCTTAACCTCACAAGTGCATTTGAGAAGTTTTATTACCGCAGAAGCGGAAAGACCCGATATATCAAATCAAAAGTAGGTTCTTTGACACGTTCGGAATGAATGTTTCTGTTTAAAGCACAACTGCATCACGATACGTTACTTTTTCATTTTAAACTTAGATTGAAACCATTATCACCGCACAAGCAGTAAGGTCAGGCATATATATGGCAGGGACGCTTCTGTTTAGAGCACAATTGAACCATGATACTTGATTGTTGCATTTTAAGCTTTAATTCAAGCCATTATCTATTAAAAAAATTATTTCATAAAACCAACCGTATTTTCTTTTCAATGCAATGTAGACTACAATGAATTGTGGACTAAGTCACTGCGGGGAGGCATGTGAAGCTTCCTTCCGGTGCACCTCGATGGGTCCCCAACTAGAGCAGGCAATTAATCGATTTGATTGAAAAATGGGTGATTTCATCGTTTACGATAATAATAAAAATATGGAAGTGTGAAACATTCGTTGATCATCTATCAGTCCCGGGCAACGTCGGATATTCCTGCTAGTATTACATATATCTACGTTTACATAGATAGGTATATATACGTCTTGAACCTGACTTGCAGGTATAAGAAAGCCTTTAACAGGAATCGTAGGTTTAGGTAATATTTCTGAAATGCTCTTTCTGCAAGCAGTATGAGTTTTAGCAGGTGTAAGTTTTGAAACGATAGTGAATAACAGTGTGTATGATGGGTCGCAGTGACTCGGGACATTATTAATGTGCAAGAAAGTCAGCGATGCGTGTCGAACTGACGCGTGTGGAGAATAAAATACGTAGAAAACCTGGAGTGAGATACTATTACACTCGCAATGCACGCTCCGGCATGAAGTTTTGTCTGCCTATAACTTCACAAGCATCGACCGGGAGATAAATAAATGCGCGCTTTATTCTGTCTTGGTCCTGACGTTTTTATATCGTGCGGGAAGGAGCCCTGTCAGAATGTGGCTCACGGGTTTTAGCCAGGGCTTTAGACTATAGAAAAAAAAAAGATGTTCGTTTTTCCAGAGGAAATTGATGATTCATACACATTTATAAAGAAAATGTCTGTCCTATTGCGCCTAAGGCGATCAATACAAACACACGTAAACACATATAAAGGAGAAATGACAGTGGTTAAGTAGTAAGTAACACTGGATGTAAACCTGGATGTGCCAAGTTCGAATCTAGTTCGTTTCACATCAACATTTTCACTTAGAGATGTTGGCAACCTTTATTTGATCTCATTTGTAAGTACCTGATGCCTTTCAAGGAACAAGGAAAAAATCTAAAACTGAATAAATAATGCTCAACAATAAAACAATAAACACACACACACACACACACACATATATATATATATATATATATATATATATATATATAGATAGATAGATAGATAGATAGATATATGTTATTGTTGAGTATTATTCATTGATTTTTAGATTTTTTCTAGTATATATATATATATATATATATATATATATATATATATATATATATATATATAAATATATATATACAGATTGTCCAAAAAGTGACTGAAGGGTTTGGAACTTAAATAGATTCTTTATTTTTTATGATATTTTTCTGTAATTTTACCACAAGCTGACTAAGACATTTAGTACTTTTGTGTGAAAAATCAAAATTTCAACAATATATATGAAAATAATGTCTTTTAAATGTTGACCATTTTCAGCTCAAGGGAGTTAAATCGTAATCCAGAGATTGGGGGATCATAGATTATAGCTTAGACAAACACTTGTCATGAAAATAACGATAAAGTAGAGACATGCTGGCAACGTCTCTTCTGTGGGAAAAGGGTTGCAGAGAAGAGAAAAAGGAAGTATATTTTGAACTCTGTTAAGGCAGGATAAGTCTTTCTTGCAGCACCTGCCCAGATGTGGCAACAGTACTCCATCCTTGAACGTACTTGGCTCTTATATAGGTAGAGAATTGCATCAGCAGTGAGATATCGACTGGAGCGGTACAACGATCTCACCATTTTTCCAGCAGCCTTGGCAACGGATTTGATGTACGTGTTCTATCTCAGATAAGGAGTAACGGTCAGACCTAGAAGCTTGTCAAAACATGGAGCCTCCGCAAATCCAGAGCTATTCATTTCGATTGATACCAGACGGGATTAGAGCGTTGATGGTGAAAAGATAGAAGTTTAGTTTTAGATGCATTAAACAAAAACAACAAAAAAAACAATGAATGCTAAATTATTGATGTGGCTTGCCCAAACTACATCAACTTAACAGGCAAGAAGAATAAGAAACTATGGAACTATCAGAAACTGAGAATGGAAATCGCTAGATTGTGGAATAAGAAAACTTCCATCCAATAATCAAAGGTGCGCTTGGTTCAATTCCTGATGGCCTTATGAAACAGATGAACTCCTTGAGAATAAATTACGTCACCGTACTCTGCAAACATCCTACGCCAATTGCTTCCCATCTAATTGACTTTTTGACTATTCACGCTAGCTTTGGTGTAAGAGCTCGCATTGGGGGTGTAAACATCACAATACTGTGAAGTTAATGGAATAATAATAATAATAATAATAATAATAATAATAATAATAATAAACTATTTTAGGTCTTTTATGTTACTATATGCACCTAAGAGGGATTGAGATTGAAGAAAAATAGAAATCATATCTCAATGGTAATAAAAATGTAAAAAATATTCAAAAACATCAAACCAAATCGTAAGCCTAGAGAATAAATAATATCTAAGAAATATTGAGAAGAATTTCCACATAAAAGACATGGAATAACGCATACCAATACACAAATATTATATAATAAAAGTATAAAAATATACAAATATTATATAATAAAAGTATATATATATATATATATATATATGTATAAAAGTCAATATATAAATTCAGTAATCCACCATTGCCATATGGTTAATTATTTATTAACATAAAATATACACATATACGCGTACATACAAATATAAACACGCAAAATATACATACACACGCACACATATATATATATATATATATATATATATATATATATATATATATATACAAATAACAGACATACATAAATATATACACAAATGCAACCATATCAATAATAGACAAATAAAGTAAGTATGTTGGGAAACTTGATAAGGTTAAAAATATAATAATATAAATACAACCAAGATAGTTACTGCTGGTATGCAGGCGGCAGATATCCATCTACACATTAACTGAAATTAGCCGACTCCTCAGACACGATTTCGGAACACCCTTATTTGTTGAGGGACATCACGTCCCTACGAAGGATCCCCGCCTACGAAGGATCCCCGCCTTTGTCTACACATATTAGACATTAAGAGGAGATTATAGGTTTATATAAATACCCGTTCACATACACCTTTTTACGATAAAGCTAGAACCCAGAATTAGACAGAATCGACAACGTGACGTGCTCCGACATAGGCACGAACCCAGGTCGTCGCACTCATGAAATGTGCAATACTGACGACCTTACTCTATGGGCCACGGCGCAATCTATTGGCTAATTTCAGTTAATATGTAGATGGATATCTGCCGCCTGCATACCAGCAGTAACTATTTTGGTTGTATATGACGCGTTGCTTATCACATCGTAGAATGTAGAACTGGATAAAAAATATAAGAATTTAAAAATCGAGGCATGGCCAATAGATTGCGCCGTGGCCCATAGAGTAAGGTCTTCAGTATTGAACATTTCAGGAGTGCGATGACCTGGGTTCGCGCCTATGTCGGAGCACGTCACTGATGAGATGCAGTACATCGAAACCCACTTCGGATCTTGCGTTGTCCGTTGTCGATGCAATTGCTCGATTCTGTCTAATTCTGGGTTCTAGCTTTATCGTAAAAAGGTGTATGTGAACGGGTATTTATATAAACCTATAATCTCCTCTTAATGTCTAATATATATATATATATATATATATATATATATATATATATAATTCCAGGTTAATATTTTCCAGAAGTAAAGCAACTAATAATTAAGTTTTAACGAGGTTAATACAAGGGTGCTCAATACCGAAGTAGGGCAAGATATATTTTCATATATTTTTTACATAAGCATTAATATGTCGCTACACATTCATGAGCATGTTTCGGTCAGCGAGTTACAAGAAACTAGAGGCCTCTTCAGGCGATGTTGCTTATACAAATGTCTTAAATTATTAGGGATCTACAAGTACAAAAATCCATAAAGTGGTCTCATCACGTGACATTCAGAATTAAGAAAATGATGACAGACTTTGGGAGAAAGGTTTGTTTTAAAATAGAGAAACGAAACGAAGTACAAACTATATAGGAAAAAAAAAAGAAGAAAAGGATGGGAAGAGAAAGGAAAAAGAGAAAGAAAAGGGAAAGAGTGCGAATAATTATATCAAATAATAAAGATAATATATATAAAATAATATTACTCGTAATAAAATTATAATAATCATATAATAGAACTAGTAAAATTATAACTGTAAGATGCGAAATAAAAATGAAAACTAAAAAATGCAAAGCAAAAAATAAAATATAATATTTTGTTTATGTGGCCCAACCATCTGTTATGGTCGAAATTTACATCAATAACGGTTAAAATATAGCTAAGTTAGAGCTTTTTATTATGTGATAAATTCCGGGGTATTCCCAGTTGCCTTGCTGCTTCCATTTGTTTGGTTGGTGACTCAAACCAAAATAATGATTAACGACTGGAGCTGAGCTGATTTGGGTATTAAATGTATTTTTTGTGAAGAACCCCATTGCATGGCGTATGGTTATTATTCACGGTTATTTGGTCCACACTTGAGAATCAGTCGACCTGAAGTCAATTCCGAGATCGCACCGTGTGAGAAACTTTTAATGGAAAATTACTTAATAAATATACACAAGTGATTTTATTAAATTGGCTAATCAGGGTGAGTTCAATTTTGATGTAACGAAGGTAGATTACCTGAATGAAACCCAAGACCACATAAGACTCACCCCGTTACCTTCCGAGTATTATCAGTTGAATTGTTGAGAGAAGTTGTTGTAAGAAGTTGAGTTTGAATCGCGTCTCCATCCACGCTACACACCTGCTCCCTGGCTTAAAAAAAGGAAAGAAAGCAAAAAAGAACAACCGTGCGTCGCAAAAGTTTTTTCTTCAGAGCAAATAGTTCACACGACTGTAAATCTCTGCGTTGTTGACAAAAAGGGAAACTTGCATATATTTTTTTTCGTTTAACTTAATTGTATAATTGCAAATATTGTAGTCAGGAGTTTATTTCATATTTAATCTTTATGAAAACGGGCATTTACGACTGGAGTTTTTATTTTATTCGTTGCCTGCAGAATCCGTGACTTATGAGTCAAACAAATTTGAGTTGATTTTTTTCAGGAGACAACAAGCAGAAAAAGGGTCGCAAACCTAACGCCGGTTCCAAACTATGGACCGTGGTACTCCTATTTCCCTAGAGACTTTGAATTGTTTCCTTTGTTTTTGCCTCCTATATTTTTTCATTTTTTTTTTTTACCTACGGTCCAATGGTGAAGCAATCGTATAGGCGGTCAATACCACGTTACTGAACTTTTTGGGGTGTTCCGAAATCACACTTATGTACCGGTGAACAATTCGGAGTCTTATCCTGTTACATTTGCTTCCGGTTGATCAGGATATGACTCCGAGATCTTCACCTTTTACATTTGGTACTTTCGTGATTAGGACGTGACTCTTTGAAAGGCCATAACGGCGTTCACGTGCTACATTTGGTTGCCGTATAACTGAGTTGAGAACAATCACGAACTTTTGTCATATTGGTGACCGCCACTGTCACGCATGATTTTGGTCCTGTTACATATCTTCTAGAAGATCAGGATCATACAAAATTTCAATTCTTTTGCATCTGTTGCAGTGCACCAATTAGATCCCATTATAGTTGGCGTCAGTCACGCAAGATTTCGTCTCTGGAGATTATGTCAACCCACGTTGGCGGATAAGTTAATTTTCTTTTTTGACTTGAGCTATTTTTTACTTTTATCGTCGGTACCTTTGAAGGCAAATAATAATGCTGAAAGAGAGAGAAGTAATAATTAATTGGAAAAAGAGACTATCGATTGACTGGAGTCATATGTTAGAGTTAAGTTAACGTTTTGTTAAATTAACGATTGGCGAGTCACATTTCCAAGCGGTTGGTGATTACCGTTGTTTATTATCGTTTTGCACGAGTGAAAAATTGAAAATTAAACGTGATATTGGTTGCTTTGTTGTGATTAAATAATAAGAAAAAATGAGTGGATCAGAAGAAGATAAAACGAAGGCAGGGTGAATACGGAGGTTGGCGAGCGGCTGGAAAGTCTCACAGACTGGATGAATAGGATCTAGGAACGGATCGAGGAGAGGGTGGGGGATGAATTAGGGTCACCGAAGGTGACGGAGGCCTTCCGAACCCTCTTAGGGAATCTAAAAATTCGCGGATTTAAGGACGATCCGGGAGAATTGGATGAGTGATTACACGCAGTGTCCTAAAAGCAAGTTGTGTTGTGATTGCAGGATACAGAAATTATCCTGCTAGCATATGATGGAGGGACCAGTGTCGCGGTTTATCGAGCAGAAACTTGGGGAGAACCCTCGGTTGTTCTGCAAGCAGTTGTGTGATCACTAGTAAAAGATTTTCCTGGTGAGAGGACCGATTTAAGATGCTGTCAGGGGGCTGTTCGGGCTCGGACAGAAGATGGGAGAGGAGATGGCCGAACTGGCGGCGAGAATTCCGATTTTAACAGTGATGGCCTTTCCTGACTTTGGAAATGCGTTGGTGGATGGAGAAATAAGGGCAGATGTCACTAAGGGCAGTCTGCTTAAATTGTAGGATGCTCTAGATTTGGACTTGGCCCCTGAAAATGTCCAGAAGAGCGAGTTTTGGCAGTTGAAATGAGTTGAGAGCAGTTGTTTTAAGGAGTTGAGTTTGAACCGCGTCTCCACCCACGCTACACCCCCGCTCTCTGACTGAAAGAGAGAGAAGAAGGAAAGAAAGAAACCAAGGACAACCGTTCGTCGCAAAAGTTTTTTTTTTTCTGAGTGAAGTATTCACACGACTATAAATCTCTGCGTTGTTGACAAAAATGGAAAATTGCATATATTTTTTTCGTTTAACTTTACTGAATAATTGCAAATATTGTAGTCGGGAGTTTATTTAATAATTAATCTTTATAAAAACAAGAATTCACGACTGAAGTTTTTATTTTATTCGTTGTCTACGGAATATGTGACTCAAATATCAACCGAACGCCGCCTATTTGAGTTGATTTCTTTCAGGAGACAACAAGCAGAAAAAGGGTCGAAAACCTAACACCGATTCAAGGCTGTGGCCCGTGACATTTCTATTTCCCTGGAGACTTTGAGTTGTTTCCTTTGTTTTTATTTTCTTCCTATTTTCAATTTTTGTTATATTTTGTTCTTTTACCTCGTGAAGCAAAGGATACCAAGAATCGCACATCAAACCCCATCATCTGCACTTTTGGAATTTAATCACATTTGCCGCCAAACTAGTCTGATAATCACTATTTCTACTGGATTATTTTATGGGTATCTATACATCTGATCAATTTCTTTTAATTATACCGCATTTTTCCATTTTTCTTCATCCAGCCTGAAATCAATTTGGAATATCCTTTTTAACCCATACAATTTTGCATTAGCATCAAATATGACTTTTTGCATAATATATAATTTTCAATTCATGTGCTAACCAGAACAATTTATAGCCTGTCTATGAATATCATGTTACTAACTAATTTTGGGGGGGATAAGAGCCACTTTGAAACTCTATGGACTAAGGATTTTCATCTTTTTTTTAATTTTTGTATTACTGTCGAATGATTAATTATTGTGATTTCTAATGTACAAAGTTTATACTGAATTCCTTGTGTGTGTGTGTGTGTGTGTGTGTGTGTGTGTGTGTGTGTGTGTGTGTGTGTGTGTGTGTGTGTGTGTTTAATGACGGACTCTCCCGTCGATTTCGATGTAAGTTGTTCGCAAATCCACACAGATGATTTGTTTATAGTGATGAAGTCTTTGTGTAGAAACAAGCACACTTTTTGGTATTACTGCTAATCTTTGTCGGTGCAAATGATTGCCACAAGACAGAGCATACAGTAGATCACAGATTTTTACATTAGAGTTTACCTTCTCCTAAACGCATGTCTTAACGAAGACTGGGGTGCATCGCCCCCATAAATTAATGCGCGCCACGATACCAACCTGGAAATTTCTACGACTTGGCGCAGTACATACACCGCTTAACTTTCCCAAATATTCACCCATTTCGTACTGGCCAGGCTCATCGTTGCTTAACTTCGGTGATCTGGCGAGAATCAAGGCGAGTGTGACGTATATATAATACACACACACACACACATATATATGTGTGTGTGTGTGTGCGTGCAATATATATACACATATATTTATAATATATATTATAATATATATACACACATATATATATATATGTGTATATTATATAATATATACACACCCCATATATATATATATATATATATATATATATATATATATATATATATATATATATATGAACTTTAGATCATTCCGGTGAATTGGCTTCATATGGCCTAATATAGCCTCCTTTTCCTGTCTTTATCCTCTTAATCAAATGTGCATATGCAGGGTGAAATAAAACGTAACTCATTTAGAGGTTCCCAAGTCGCAACTACAAAAGCGACAAGCTTATTCAATATTTCCTTAGGGAAAGCCAATCTTACGACGCCCCACTGCTTTCCAATGCCGCGCACAATTTGGTCATTTTGCAAAGTTTACCAAATGATAGAATTCTATTCAAACGCACTGGAATTGCATATGCGGTGGAATGTTATGAAAACAAGGATGTTCACTTCGATGATTCCGTTCTATTAACGTCCATATACACTCGTTGAGAAATTAGCACGCTGCTTTTTTCTTGCAAGGAAATAAAAAGATATCGTTTTATGAATTATTCAACCTTTTTGCATAGATCTTATTCTTCTGATCATTGCGTTTTTTATGGCATTTCTTATGACAGTTACTTCATGAACCATCCGAGCATGTATATTTTTTAGATGCGACTAGGCATTTGTGATAAACGTTCATGTCCGTTCATTGGTCTGTCAAACTTCGGTCTGAAATAGTTTTTTTTATTATTATTTTGTTCTAGTTCAGGATGTGACATCCTAGTTGATGCCAGACATTCACTTATCGCTTCATACATTCAAATCGAGAGATCTTTTAAAGATTCTAACCGTCTCTTCAAGTGTAACTGCTTGTATCCCTCTTGCACTTGGTTCACTCGGTATATTTGCTTGGTAGTTTTTTTTTTAATTCTTTTGCATGAGTCAGGTTGCTCCTACAATTATTGGAATGATGGAAATCTTCCTAAGATTCCAGTTTCTTTTCATGTCGTACATAAGAACTTGGTATTTATTTATATTTTTCCTGCTCTTCCAGAACCTTGATGACAGTATCTTCATGAAGATGCACGTTTTCCGTTTGGACCTCTTCCCAAGTCTGATGGAGCACTTGGCAAATTTGTCCAGGCCAAACTTCATTTCAATATCTTTGGAGAAGATATATACGACCTTGTTATGGCAGTTATTTTAAGAATCAACTAAGCATGTATATTTCTCTACATGTGACCAGGTGCAACGTTGTCGTTACATGTCAACACTCGGGACCCACACGTTGTATGCAGACAGTCGCAAGGAAAGAAAGACTACGAAAGAATTCGACTCATTTTTTCTAGTGAAACAACAGACATTTATTTACAGGTACTTTCCATAATAGCGCCTCGTCTCTTGTTCAAAAGTTTTATGGTACTCCAATGTGTTTAGCAAGATTCTACATGTCGAACACGTGGTGATCTTGTCTTTGTCCGGCCATGTATAGGACGCATTTTTTCCTGTCGCTCTCAGACCACGTATGTAACACGTCCATCCCCGTCTTTCTCGGACTACATTTTTCTTTTTTATAATCTTTTTCTTTCCCTCTTCCTCGCTGTGACGTCACCTCGCACAAGCTCGGTTATTTGCATACAGCTGCTGCTGCTGCTGCTGTTGTTGTTGTCATACGTGCGTCTGCGGTCTTTTACACAGGCATTACGATAACAGACTATATCCATTCATTGGTCTGTCAAGCTTAAGTTTGAAATAACATTTGTATCGTTAAATGTACTAACATAATAGACGCATCTTCAGTATGTTTTGAAATAATGTTTTCGTCAGTCTGTCAAGCTTAAATTTTGAAATAAAATTATGTCGGTCTGTCATGCTTAAAATATCATTTGTAGTAAGTTTGAAATATTTTCTTTAGTCAGCAAAGTTTAATTCTGAAATGAGATTTTCGTTAAATTTAAGTTAAGTTTGAAATATCATCCTCAGTGGTTTGTCAGCTTGAGTTTTAAATAACATTTCTAACGCTCGGTTACACTTAACTTTTAAAAAGCATTTTTGTTTGAATGGCATTAACGCTTAACGTTTGAATATTTTCACTAGTCTGTCAAGCTTAATTTCAAAATCACATTTCCTTAAGTCAATCACGCTTAAGTTAAATACATTTTTAGTGATCTTCCAAGCTTACGTTTAAAATAACATTTTCGATGGTCTGTCAAGCTTATGTTTAAATTAATATTTTCGGTGGTCTCTCAAACTTAAACATTTAAATAACATTTTCGGTGGTCCGTTAAGCTTAAGTTTGAAATAAAATTTCGAGTGGTTTGTCCAACTTTAGTTTAAAATAACATTTTCCGTAGCCTGTAAAGCTTAAGTTTGAAATAACATTTTTGTTAGTCCTTCGCACTTTAATTTCACTGTCTCATTTTCTGTAAACTTTAGTTCGAAATATTATCTTTGTCGGTAAGCGCGCAGAATGAGTGGACGCAACGTAAGAACATCCTTTCAACACATGAAATATTAAAAAAAAAAAAAAAAAACAGGACACTTAATCATGTGAAAACTATACGATAAAAAGCAAAGGAATTGTATTTAAATTACTTTTTTCTTCGATCTCTGGGGTTCTTTAAAGCATGACATCTTTTGATAAATAGCCCCTAAATTCATGGCATATATTTTGTGAAATGCTTGCAAGGCAAAAAAGATTAAATGACGGATATTTTTGTATGAATTATTCAAGCTTATTTGATAAATTATATTCTGATCGTTGGGTCGTTTTTTTTTATTATCTTCTGACGTTCTCAGATGAGTTATAATGAACGCAGTCCACTGGGGGATGAATATTCGTCGGATACATGTTATTTGTAATGCGTAGCGAGGGCGATAATACAGCAACAATAGGGGACAACATCCCAAGTGCATACAGTTTTACGAGAGCATACCCGTTATTACACATCTTAATCAACTGCTACAGATGAAACCCCTTTCATGAAATCTGATTGGTCGGCGAAATGATGACGTGCGCAGAAAGAATAAAACTGTGTTTAATTTCTGCCACACGAGCCAGACTTTTGCATTTATTTAGATATATGCACGCAAACACATATGAACATGTATGATCGTCTATGCACACACACGCACACACAAACACGCATATATATGGGTTAGACAAAATAATGGAAACACCTTGTAAACTGTGTATCAATTAATAGGTGTTTGAACCTATAAATATTTTTTTAATACCCATGTGTTAGTTTTCTGTTTTCAATAAGATACGTGTCTTTCTGGTTTGGTTCCAGGAATGTCTATAGGGCCATTGAAAAGAAAACAATGTGCTGGTGCAAGACCTTTATTCCCCTCTCCCTTTCCAACACTGGTCATATCTTGATAATTCAGAATATGGTGTTGATTTATAATTATATTTGATTAAAAATCAAAAATACAGAAGAGTATTTATGATATATGTACTCATCACGAAACGAATATGTCATATTCAAAAAATCGTGTAAATTGATCTAGTATTTTTTATTAAGAAATACTAAATTTTCTGATTTTTAACGATTAAAAAAGTTTTAATTATTCTGAATATAAACAAAATCTATGTAGTCGGATTGAATTGTCACCCTTGAATTTTTGCAAAATATAAAACAGTATTGGTCTCCTAATATAATTTGATTTTCTTAATTAATTAATTAATTAATTAATTAATTAATGTGTGTGTGTGTGTGTGTGTGTGTGTGTGTGTGTGTGTGTGTGTGTGTGTGTGTGTGTGTGTGTGTGTGTGTGTGTGTGTGTATTTTTTGTTGCTGATATTTTTACGATAATTAAATTCGGTATAAAGCGTCTCGTCCAGGACTTCGAGAAATTAGTCTTTCTGAACGATCGCCTCTATTTTTTGGACATAAACAAATAAATATGTAATTTAGTTATTCATTTATTTTACTAATAAAGCAGTTATCTACGGACACGTGTCTGACTGTACTAGGAGTCGAACCTCCAACCATAAGTACTTTGATGGAGTGCGAATACGTATTAATATACATAAATTTGCGTGTTAAGGTACGTAATTCCATATATATTCAAGCGAACGTAAGCATTAGCAGCAACTGGCAAAAGCATTGTGTTTTTAAAGTAAATAAGATGGCAGTTGTTTCTTCGAAATTCAATCTTTAAAATTGTAGGTAATTTGAGAACAAAATGTTTTAGTGAGATTTTGATATTGTCTAACAAGCGATAACATGCTCACCTTCCGGCAGCCATGACCAAGTAAAAGTCTTATGTAATACGCAATTATATTTTTAGTATTATACTTGTTGCGTAACGTAAAATTAGTAAAATTCAGTTTTTGGTGACACTCTTTTGGAAGTTGAAGGTTCAATCCTCAGTGCTGGCAATATTAAGCATACAACTGCGAATGACTTCAAAACCTGTTCATGGCTGCCTTTGTGGATTAAATAAATGGTTCCGTTCGAAATTCCGTACCGATTCCGGAGTTCAACAGAAATATTCTCGGATTCGACAAGATACATCTGAAGAAGGTCGTATCTTGAGTGTTGTTCTCACCAAGTTTCGGCCAATGTAACCCCCGACTTTCTTCAGGTGTATCTTTTGGACTATGATTTTCTTTCGCAAATATAACTTGAACTTTTAATGACTTTAAAATTGACGCGTCTCAGCAGACGTGGTGACATCGACTTTAACAGCCATTGGGATTATTATTTTTTTTTCTTCCTCGAAGATATGGGATTATGCTCTGTCATCTAGAACTTTGATTGACCCTCCTTTCTTATCACTATTGGGGCTTTATTATTTTTTTTTCTTTCCTCTTTTATGTCATGTGATTTATTTTACAAATACAATAGAAACGAACAAAAATATATTAAAATACATGTTTATCTTTGGATACATGTTCTTATTCCATTTGCCTCCGCCTTATATTTGTGTATGCCTATATCAACCCATGATTAACACTTCCATACACAACTCAGGAGATATCGTTTCATTAGTCCATACACAGTTGAATGTCTTTTGAAGATTTCTTCCCATAAGTTTTCAGATAATGGGAAGAAATCTGGGTGCGACATTTTCGCTAGTAGACCCCTTCACCCACGTTTTTGCAGGATTCTTGTGCTAAAAAGGTAATAATATAAACCTTTTTTCTGTTCAATCCTTTTGACAAAGCATTTTATGTCCCAAGTTGTTTATATCTTCAAATGGTGTTTGGTTTGGTTTGGTTTGGTTTGGTTTGGTTATTATGCATAGGAAATTATTGTTTTGCTTTTGGGCTTTGCAGAACATGATTGAGTTTTTTGTGCAAATTAGGCCATGAAGCAGGTACTTTCAGACTTCCAGCAACCACTGTAAAAGAGTAATAAAAAATGCAAGAGAGCTATATGCCCAGTCTGTTAAATTCAAGGTAGCTGATCAGCGGCTTGGATCGCACCAGTTTTGGCAAATAACAAATAGGATCCTGAACAGAAGTGTGCGTTCTATCCCAACCATTATCATTGGACCAGAGGTCATCTCGTCAGCGTCAGACAAGGCCAAACTATTTGCAAAGAACTTTGCAGCTAATTCTACCCTATGCGACGAAGGCCATCAACTCCCCATATTTCCTCCTATAACACAGAACAAGCTAGGTAACATACAAATATCGGTGCATGAGGTCGCCAAGCTAATCAAGAACCTTGATTCCAGTAAAGCAACTGGCCCTGATGGCATCCCAATTATAGTGTTAAAAAAGCTTCAACCAGAACTTGCTCCCATACTTACGAAACTATTTAAGCGCTGCCTTAAGGAGAAGTGCTTTCCGACTCCCTGGAAGACCTCATCAGTTTGCCCTGTATTTAAGAATTCAGGTAATAAGTCATCTCCCTCTCAGTACAGACCCATAAGTCTCCTGTGTGTTATGAGTAAGTTGCTGGAATCCATATTAAATAGAGAAATAGTAAACCACCTCAGCAGGAATAACCTTCTTAGTGACACACAATATGGTTTCCGCTCTGCAAGATCTACCGCAGATGTGCTGACGGTTATATCCCACAGGATTAGTGAATCTCTTGACAAAGGCTTCCTTTCTAGGGCAATTGCTCTTGACATATCAAAGGCCTTCGACAAGGTATGGCATAAGGGTCTACTTCACAAGATTTCCAGCTACGGTATAACTGGAAATGTTTTCTCAATCATTAAATCATTTCTCTCCGATAGGCTCATAAGAGTAGTGGTAGATGGACAAAAATCGGAGGCCTGCAATATAAATGCTGGAGTCCCTCAGGGGTCAATCCTGGGCCCAACTCTCTTCCTGATCTACATCAATGACCTCCCTAAACACATACTTAAATCATTCGTTGACATCTATGCTGATGACACGACCATCTACGGCAACACATCAAAGGCTGTAAATGACAAAGTTCTCTCTGATTCTCTCTCCTCTGATCTCGAGCGCGTGGTTCAGTGGGGGTAGATGTGGCTGGTTACCTTTAATGCATCCAAAACCAAACTCCTATCCTTACATCATCAACGCTCTAATCCCCAGCTGGCATCAATTGTGATGGATGGCTCTCGTCTGTGTGAGGCCCCGTGTTTTGACAAGCTTCTGGGTTTGTCCTTTACTCCTCATCTGAAATGGAACACGTACATCAAGTCTGTTGCCAAGGTCGCTGGAAAGATGGTGGGACCCTTCTACCGCTCCAGAAGATATCTCACTACTGATGCAATTCTCTATCTATATAAAAGCCAAGTACGTCCAAGGATGGAATACTGTTGCCATATCTGGGCAGGAGCTGCAAAAAAACAGCCTATCCTGCCTTGACAGAGTACAAAATAGACTTCGTGGCTTAGTGGGGGATGCCCTTTTCTCTACCCTGCAACCTCTCTCCCACAGAAGAGACGTTGCGAGCCTATCCTTGTTTTATCGTTATTTCCATGGCAGGTGCTCGTCTGAACTCCAATCTCTGGTCCCCCCTCGCCAATCTTTCACGAAAAACACCCGTCTAGCTGAATCCACTGTCAAAAGTTTCCCCCACTCTTTATCTGTGCCTAAATCAAAACGCGGATTCCATGAACAAAGCTTCTTTCTTAGAACTGCACGCCTGTGGAACTCTGTTCCGTCTGCCTGCTTCCCACCGGACTACTACTTGGATGTGTTCAAGTCCAACGTTAACAAATTCCTAATGAACCGCCCCCTTCATCAAATCTCCACACTAACGTAATGTACTTGCAATAACCCTTATCCCTGAGTGGCTTCCGGGCCTTGATAAGTGGTGATCACTGTGTAAAAAAAAAAGCAGTAAAACGCAGCAGATGAATATCGCGAGTATATAAAGAAACGAAGAAGGAAAAGCAAAAATAATGCAAACGAATAAAAGAATTAATTAGAGATAAAAGAAAAAGAACTCGAAAAGAATTTACAAGAAAAATAAGTTAAACGACTTACACGTCATGAGAATGTTGGTGATCGGAAGAACGTCGGTTTCTTCTTCGACTTTTGGAAACCTAGTCACGTGCTTGGCTCTAGTTTTATACCTCCTGTTAGAAGGAAGTGATTTGCATATTTATTTTGTTACCGTTAATATAAGAGCGTCACTTCTTTCTGGGAGAAAATGGTGTTAAACTTCTAGGAACTTTTACTTGTTACCTTCACTAGAGTTCATATGCACTGGTTTAGACTTGTGTTACTTGACTCCTTACAGAGTTCAAGTCGCGACTAGCAATATTTCGCAAGCTTTACATCCCACCCAACTCTGGTCCTCGTTATAACTGTGGTGTCTGAGAATTTTGGACATTTTGTGAAATCTGTTATCAGGACGCGTTTCCCTTTCTGTTATGTTACACGTTACAGCGGACGGACTATATGGTTATATAATCAGATCTCTCTTCTAAAAAAAACAAGATTCGAGGCAGACTGAGGAAATCTCGTGGAGAGGAAGTTACCGCTCCAGTGTTCACTGTATTTCAGAGTAAAATCCAATAATACATGAGTGGAATCAAAGTTCGCACAACTAAATTACAGCTCTCTGCATCTTTCGGGGTTGAAGCAAATGGAAGATGGTTGGCAAAACAGATGATATTCGTACAAGTAAATGGAAGAAATTGCTTCTGTTCTGGTGAATTATAACGCTTTCCTTGATCGGACTTTCTCTTCAGATGTTATACACTTTCCATTTTGAAGCCATGTGTCCTCTTTTTTAGTGAAACCCCCGCAAATTACAATCGTGGGACAAATGTTTAGTGGTCTGGAGATGAACAAAGACTGCATGGGATTCCATAACTTTCTGTCTCGCTTTGAAAACCGATGCTGAGAGATTAAATTTTCTCAAATGCTCCCTGTTTGACCGATTCTTGCTTTTGATGAAACGCCTGATTGTGACCAATGTCAATTAACAAATTTCTCTCGACATCCTTAAAAGTGAGTACTTGGATGTTGACAAAATTATCGATAAGATTTTCCAAGATATTATAGACTACATTCCTAAACAAGAAAAGTTGTACTCTGACCTAGGATCTTTTCTTATCAAAACCTGGATGACTTCTTGGTGAATTAGGAAGGTATTTCGCTTATGACTTCTCTGACGACCTTTCTGCTAGAGCTCGACTCCTGGCCAAAGTAATCTTCTCCAAATTTCCCAGAGAATTGAAAGGAGAAGTGATCCAACTGTCTGAGAAAAGGATACCTCCATTGTCTTCTGTATAGAGAGATACCAGTGAATCCATTAAGCGATTACTCATCAAATGGAGCAGGAGGTTTCGACCTCCTTTTTATGTTAATCAGGGCTGAGCCAGGAACCTTGGTCCAAGATCTAAACGCATCTATGTTCATAAGGATTCTTCGTATCAAGTAGCTTCTGATTTAGGGGCGCCGTGCAACCTACCACCCATCGCATGTGTGACTTTTGGCAGAAATTGTAAAACTGTTTCAGCTCATTGTTTATTAGGTACAGGGAGCGAACGTACGTACTTCAGGCGAAATATTAAAACTTTTGGAATGCTTGGTATCCTTCAGCTTTGACTGACCTAAAACTGTCTCCATTTCTGGTAGAATGTGAGAAGCGATTCAGAGAGTTAGTTTGGTATATTGATTTGGACACTGGTCATTCGCAACCTTTTCCGGTTTTAGTGAATAAAATACTAGATTTATCAATCCACATACCCGAGTTCTCTATTGGATGATTTTCGAGAGGCCAATTATTCCCTCGCCAGAAGGTTTGACCAGAGTCCTAGTAATATAGCGATCAAAGGCATAATTGGATTTGATCTCATCAAACTCTTGGGCACCTTGCAGTTGGTATCCTGTCTGCAGAGGTGAGCTTTTTCAATCTCAGCTGGGATGGTTTCCCTTTCCGTTCTGCTGACCAATTATTGCCTGATGAGAGTGGTTGTCTCCCTTTTCAGTCTGTACTGAATAATACCGCTCCGGTTAAATCGTCGCACTTGTATTTCGTTTTAGAATAAGAAGTCATATACGTATATCCTCTTGCCGACTTCTTTCTCGACAGCCAAGTCCAGTGGAGACTCGAACAGATGTTCAGCGTGGGGTCTTTAGGATTTCTTGAGCAAGGGAGGTTCTCCAATTATGACCAGGAGAAAATTACCCAATTTCAGCAAACGGTTATCCTGAGGGACAGTAAGTATTATGTACAGTTGCCTTGGCGATGGTTTCTTCAAACTATGCAGCATCCCTGCGTATTTTTGGACAGGATGGTTCGAAACTTGGAGAAGAACGGGATCTATCAAAAATATTTTGAGGTGTTTCGTCAGTAAGAACAAGGAAACATCATCAAGGAGATATTCGTGTATCCCCATCTTTTTAAAAATTATACTTGGATCCCACATCGACTCGTTCTTAAAACAGACCCCCTTTTCTACAAATGAAATTACGTCTGGTATTCAACTGCAGCCTGCAAAGCTGATGATTCTGTATCTTAAAATAAAGCAACCTATCCAGACATGAATTTTATTGGCGACTTGCTGAGCTTATTATTATCTTTCCGGATGGATGAATATGTTCTCTTGACGGACATTAGAAAGGCCTTTTTGATGATTCGCTTGGAATTAGAGGCTGATAAGAATAGATTTTGCTTCTTTCTCACTAAACTACTATTATATTTTCATTCGTTTCTACCTCCTTTATCCTGAGCTGTATACTCAAATTCCATGCGGTCCAGTTTCCATCGGATCCATGTAGAACCATGATGGAGAATTTTTTCTACGTGGACAGTTTAGTAGTAACAGAGTCGAATCCCGGAAGATTGTGCAGAACTCTCAAGCGACTGTTAAAGGGAGAATTTGAGCTGCAGTCGTATAATTCTAATTATCCTTCGCTTAGAGATAAAATGGATCGCGACACTAACTTGAGTACTCATGGTAATGAATGGGAGAAGGTTTTGGGCCATCGTTACAATTCCCTTTCGGAAAAAATCTATGTCTCTTGTTGAACCTAATGCTGATAGCTCAACCAAGAGACGGATCCTTTCTGAAGCAGCTAAGGTATTTGCCCCCCCCCTATACCTCTATCTTCCAGTAACGTTGCGGAGTCGAGTTCTTATTAGTGAATTATGGAAGCAAGAGCTAGGTTGGGACGACCAGGTCCCAAAATAGTTTCAGTTACAATGCAGAGATCTTGGACAGGACCTTGTAGGTCTGCGTTATATTCCATTCGATTGCCAAACATTTGAACCGAACAGGAATAGAGAAGTGTTTATGTTCTACGAGATGCCTCATCGGGAGCTTACGGGTTTGTTGACTATGTTGTGCAGGACCATTGGTTAGAATTGGCCTTTACTAAAGCTAAAATAGCTCCCAAGAAAAGTAAAAGCCTTCCGACCATGGAGCTGCTGACGATGTATCTTGCCCTGAAATTTTTACCTGTTACATTGAACAATTACAAAAGGGTTTTACCTTTCAAATTATATGTGGTCATTGATTCCCAAGTGGTATTGTCCTGGGTCCTTTCCCGTACAATGACTAACAAGAATATTTTTTGTGAGGAATAGACTGAAAGATGTACTTCAACTGAGTGACGATTTGGAGATGAAATTTGGCCTTGACCTTACTTTAAGTATATTCACACCATAAGAACCCCGCAGACCTCATCATCAGAGGATTATCCTTAAGGAAGTTTAAAACAAATCTTGAGTTTTGGTGCCATGGATGTAGCTGGGTGCACGGTGTGAGATGGTGTTTATTTGCTCCCCCACCGAGCAAATTAGGCACAAGGCCGATTTTTAATGTGAATGGGTGCACGGTGTGAGATAACCTTGGCCAATTTTAGATTTGCTTTGTCTTAGCAGTCAGAATCTACAAATGCTACATCAGTCTGTGAATACATTTATGGTTTTAGAGGAAGAATATTCCTCTATCATCTCTGTAGAAAAATTTTCTAGATTTACATGTCTGTTGAGGGTTGCAGCCCTGGTGTATAAATTTGTTGATCGATTGCGGGGTCTTGGTGAGGATTGTGAAAGAAATGACTGTTTATTTAATGAGGGTTATGCAACACCAGACCTTTGTGGAAGACCTTCAATATTTACAGGATCCCCTTGGAAAATTCTTTGGTCCAGGATCTCGACCTGTTTCTTGATCAAGATGGGTTATAGGGTCCTGTGGCCGAATTACTAGGTCTCCTCATCCCCTCGTTCGAGGTTAAAAACCCCATTCTGCTTGACATTACGAAACTGATTGTTATGGATTGTCATCCACTTCAACGCTGGATCTACTCTGAATGAATGAAGATGCAATAGGTATTGAATTCCCCAAGGAAGACAAGCCGTCAGGAAAGCTCTGGCATCCTGCACTTTATGCAGAAGATTTAATGCCAGACCAGTACTGCATCCCAATATTTCCAACCTGCCTCTTTATCGTGTGGGATTTGAGGTTCCTTTTAAGAACACAGGTATGGACTTCACCGGACACATCTGGGTTAAAGAAGGAACCTCACAGAAAAAGATGTATTTACTCCTCTTCACATGTCTAGGTGCCCGAGCAGTACATATGGAAGTAGTGCCTCATATGAGCATTTTGTCCTTCTTTCAGGAATTGGTTCGCTTTACAACCCTCTTTGGGGTTCCTTTCGTTTATTATTGTGACAATGCTAACACATTCTTGGGCAGTGGCAAATTGTTCAGTCGTCTTTCTGTATGCCATGAATATCAAGAGAAATTTGGTTCTTGCCATTTCAAACTCAAGACCACTCCACTCTTTTTCCATGTTTGAGGGAGCTTGGAAGATATGTATCCAGACGATAAAGACTTGCCTCTACAAGATTGTCGGCAGAATCAGTGTGAGCTACTTTACTCGTTTGACTATCATATCTGATATCGAGAGAGCGGTAAATTATCGTCCCTTGACTTACCGTGAAGCAACAAACAAAAACTTCGAGGCAATTACTCCTAATATGTTCCTGGGACCCAATAAAACTCGGATTAATATTGCACTTAGAAGAAGGTGATCCTTCGTCTTCTCTTTCTCCAAGCAGGAAAAGATTAATTGAATCCATGGAGTAAAGAAAGGTTTGGTTGAAGGGGTTTTAGCGGGTCTGGTATCAAGAATATCTCTTGAGTTTTGGAGAAAAGTCTCTCAGACGCTCTCAAGTGCCATTTAGAAATCGATTTAAGGTTAATGCTGCAGTTATTGTGAAGCGTGTCCTCAAACGCAAACCTTTTTGGATACTGGGAACTGTCGTGGAATTGTTTAAGGGGGATGACGGTGTTGTCAGATTAGCGCGCATCAAACGTGACTCAATCAGGATCCCTAGAGTTATTTTATTTGCTTCTTTTTTTTTTCGTTTTCTATCTGTTGGAGTTTATATTTCATTTCCAGAAAGAAAACTATAAAGAAAAAGACTGAAAAATAAAACGCAATCAAAAAATAAATATCGACAAAAAGAAAACAGAAACAAAAGAGAAAGAAATGAATGAAATAGAAACGAACCAACGAAAAAAAAACGAGAATTAAAGTAATAAAAGCAAGAAAGAAGTGGAATGCAATCAACAATTATAATAAACGACTTCAACAAAGTGGCTTTCAAGTCCAATGTAAACAAGTTCTTGGTGAGCCGTGCCCATAAATAATCAAATTCTACCCAATCTACACCATTAACGATTAATAAACCACCACCTTACGTTCATTAACCTTTATCCTCGATTGGCCTTTGGGTCTTGATAAGTGGTGACTTCCAAGTAAAAAAACACCAGAATAAAAGCAAAGAAAGAATGAAATAAGTAAAATAAAAAAGAATTAGCAAAAAAAGAATTAAAAAAGAGAAAGAGGGGAAATGAAAGAAAGAATAGAAGTTAATCAGAAAAAATATAAGTATTTAATAAATAACTGTTAAAAAGTATCAAATAAATATTGTCAGTATCTAAAAAAAATAAATAACGATAAAATGAAAACGAAGAAAAAAGAAAGAAATGAATAAAATAGAAACGAAGAAAGAATTAAATGAGAAAGTGAAAAAAATAAAAGAGAAGAGGAATGAAAGATAAAATAAAGAAGCAATAATAAATCAATAAATGAATATCAAAAGAAAGAAAACAATAAAAGAAAGAAAATGGATACAATAGACACAAATTAAGGGAAAAGATAAGAACGAAATTAATAAAAATAAGAAAGAAAGAAGAAAAAAGAGAGAAATTGAACGCAATCAACAATTAGATATTGACAATATAAAAAAGCGATGAATTGAAAACGAAGAAAAAAGAAATGAATAAAATAGCAACGAAGAAAGAATGAAAGAAAAACGTGAAAAACAATAAAAAGAAAAAGAATGAAATGGAAGCTGAAGAGAAACAGAAAGAAGCTGAAAAAAATAAATAAATAAATAATAAATAATAAAGCATATATAAATAAAGTAAAACAGCAATTTAAAAAAGAATGACGAGAATTTAAAAATGAATAGATGACGACGAGACATGGCCCAATATTTGAGGAATCCACAAAGTGGAGCTGAGAGATAGATATGAAAGAAGTGAAATGTAATACAAGACGATAGAACAACGTGATGATCCATATAAACTTGAAGACAAAATACATTCCCTTAGCGTTGAAAGACGAACGGAGACAAAAGGTTTACACAACAAATACAAGACGTGTATTTATCCAGCTGGTTATTGGAATACGATTCCTGCTAAGTTGCTACATTGTCGTCTTTTCCTGACCTCTTTGCTTCCTAGAAGTTTCGGCTAACTGTGTCAGTTCTCCAGGACCTTTCTGCTGGACTAACTGTTCTCTCTTCCGAACTTAGTCGAACTCTTCTGTTTAGTCTAACTTAAGTGTATATATTAATTCTATATCTCTTTGTGACGTCAGCACGCAGTCCAAACATGTGAATGTCATGCACGTGTTTCCAACACGAGCCCTGGCAACATAAGTCACAGATTTTCTTTGTGGACATTCTGTAATGCCATTGTCCTATTATTTTTGCTCTGACCTAAATTAAACTCACACAATTTTCTGTTTACTTGT